>NC_142942.1:52611762-52621762 GCF_046866305.1 Octopus bimaculoides
GTAATATTCAGTTTTCGTTTAAACTATATTTGCTAATATTGATATCTCTTATTGGCAATAGACAAGGCTCCAAACTGTTATTAGTTTTTGATTGAAAGCTATTTGATCGATGTTGCAATGATTAACTGCTCTGTATAATGACCCGATAAGATTTGAGTGAAGAGTGCCAATATAAGCCTCTCTCTCTCTCTCTCTCTCTCTCTCTCTCTCACACACACTCACTTTATCTCTTTCATACACCCCGCTTTCATTCTCTTTCGGCGAAACTAATGGGGAACAACGTATTTCACTAGTTTGAATTGGTTTGAAGTGAGTAGAGAGAAATATCCAGTTCAGCTTCAGGCGAACCTAAAGCAGAGTCAACAAGGAGAACCAGATTCAAATGGTTTCTTTTGTTGCAAACGCTTGTTCGTAACCCGTAGCAAAACAGAACTCGGAAGAATCAAATATCTCTTACATCCTACGCAAAGTTCAGTCAAAAAAAAAATGCAAGGTACAGAGCCTTCCATCCATCTTTTACGAGAGGAGTATCCACTATATATATGTGTGAGTGTGTGTGTGTATTTCTGTGTGCGTGTGTATTTCTCTGTGTGTGTGTATTTCTGTGTGTGTGTGTATTTAAATTTAAAGTAAGTGGTAACAATGGAACCGGGTATGTGACTAATCTTTATAGTTTGTATCTTTTCATTTGTCTTGCTCGCTTACGTTCTGGCGTTTGCTGAATTTTCTTGAGAACAATCTTTTCTTAGTGGTCAGACCATATGGAGTCTACATCTAGCATATTGGATGTCCACTTAGTGGTCATTCTTCTTCTATGTATATATATATATATATCGATACACACAAGGTTGGTCTGAGATAGATCACTTTCCTCTCGTTACTCATTAAACATGGCTTATAATGGTTTTTGTAATTGACACCAAGCCAGAAATCTTAAACGATCACATGCCAGTCCTTGTTTGGTAAGTTAGTTAAATAAGCCCTAAACGGATAAAAGGCAAATTTGGTTCGAAAGGAGTTTGAACCGAGAAGGCAAAATGCTTAATTCAATTTTCTAAAGTAGTTTATCTCTTCGGCTCTAAAATTTCCATTTCACCGCACCGCTTAGACATTACTAATAGTAACGGTTTCTAAGCTAAGTGCAATTCCACAAATTTATAATATATTAAGTTGATCTCTCTAATTGCCACAATATTATTTATTCAGAGAGAAAAAGGCTGCTATCTGGATCTGGCAGAATCGTTAGCGTGTTGGACGAAATGCTTAGCGGTATTTCGCCCGTCTCTACGTTCTGAGTTCAAATTCCGCCGAGGTCGACTTTGCCTTTCATCCTTTCGGAAGCGATAAATTAAGTACCAGTGAAACACTGCAGTCGATATAATCGACTGGTTCCCTTCCCCCGAATTTCAGGCCTTGTGCTTTTAGGAGAATGGATTATTTAACAAGGCAGCATCTATGTGAACGTTCGTATTGCTTGAAATAGCAGCTAATTGCCCCTGCAATTTCAACATTTCATCTTAGAATAAGGTCACACTGGATAATCAAGTTATAGGAAATGTATTAGGCACAAACTATACAAATAGGCTGAGATTGGCTTATTCCTGGATTAGCCTTTCCGGATTAGGCCGGATATGTCATTATGTCGTCCTGACAGAGGAAAATACTGAATAGTCATGTTTGAAACGGACCTGGGAATCAATAACAATACCAAAAACCCCAGAAAGATAAAACATAGATAGACTCCAGAGAGATTTGAACACGGAAGCTGACTACATAGCTTAAGACATAATTTCTGTCCCGCTTTGAAGCAATACAAATCAATTACATATTCAAGCAATAAACATTATTAATCGTGGTCATCGTTGTTTAATTGGTCCTGTGTGACCAGAAGTCTGCTCAACAGTTAGTGGAACTAATCCAATTTAGCGCAAGACAAAGATGGAAACAATGACCAACGCGTTATCTTTGTTTTCTTGGCTGGACGAGTGCAGAAGAAAGTATAAAGCGTCAGAGTCCATTTAGAAAATATAAATATGCGAGTCTGTGAAGTACATGGCGTACAAGCACACGAACGCACCCAATTCCTGCCAATATGTGTGTGTGTGTGTGTGTGTGTGTGTGTGTGTGTGTGTGTGTGTGTGTGTGTGTGTGTGTGTGTGTGTGTGTGTGTGTGTGTAGCTAGCTAGCTAGATGGATAGATAGACAGACGTGTGTATCTATCTATCTATCTATCTATCTATCTATCTATCTATCTATATCTATCTCCCCTTCTATCTCCCCTTCTCTCTTTCTTTCTCTCTCTCTCTCCCCCTCTCTCTCTCTCTCTCTCTCTCTCTCTATATATATATATATATATATATATATATATATATATACACATGCATAAATACATGTATATAAATGCACGTGTGTGAACATGTGCTCACACATACATATAGGCATATGCCCCGAATGTGTGTGTATATACATATGGGAAAATGTGCGTTACAATACGTGTGTAAATATATACATGTGTATGTATGTTTGCATGCGATTGTATGCGAGTATGTGTTGTCTGATACATACGCTTGTGTGTTTGTGTGAGGATGTTTGTAGTTTGTGTGTGAGTGTGTGTATTTATGTTTATGAGATTTTGTATATGTGTGTGTGTTTATACATTATATGAATATCACATCATAAACACGGAATCAATAAAATTACACCGACTACGTGTGTGTGTGCGTGTGTGTGTGTGTGTGTGTGTGTGTGTGTGTCTGTGTGTATGTGTGCGTTATGAACTATCAATCTTCCTTTTAAATGTATTTGATTCTCTTTACATTCACCAATAATTTTCGGTGTAAAATGTCAGATATGTTTATCTGCTTCATAATCTGATTATATTAAACACACACACACACATAACTCACATACAGAGGTGGGAGGAAGCTTCGGAAACAATCGTCTGCTCCATCGAACACAAATTGTAGATGTTTTCGTATCAAGAACGTAAAATGTTTCCGTGCATTTCCGCATATTTCCATGGGATATATCTTAAGACAAATGTTATTTTAAAGATACTGATACGATTTATTCCTTTATTCTATTTATGGCTATTGCTATTTTTACTGTTGGTTGGCTTCAAAGACGTTCTAAGCGTGACCACCTCGTGCTTTTGCTTTCAGAGATTTTCTCTTATCCAACATTATCCAACGTGTTATACTCCACTTGTCAATGTGACTTGAGATCGATCTAGCTACTGTTTCTAGCACAACATACTACTATGTAGAACTCCTCTTGTACACTCTTTACTTTCTTATGTATAAAACATGAATTTCTAAAAGTAAAAAGAATAAATATGAAAGAAACAAAAGTTAATTAAATCATTATTAAGTCACGAATTGATCGATAGAAACGCAGACCCAGTTTTTAAGAGGGTGAGCTGGCAGAACCGATAGCACACCGGGAAAAATGTTTGGAGGAATTTCATTCGTCTTTACGTTCTGATTTCAAATCCGCTGAAGTCGGCTTTGCCTTTTATCCTTTGTAGGTCGATAAAATAAGTACCAGTTGATAGATGGAGGAATGGATGGATGGAGGGATGGATAGATAGATAGATAGATAGATAGATAGATAGATAGATAGGTGAATAGATATTAATGCATTTTATATATGGGTCAACAATCATAAGAAAACCACTGCTCGGAGTTTCGGAGGCATGGTTCATGTATCTCACAGACGTCCGATAGAAACGATGCTTTAACCAGAGATGGATCCTTATTGGCATTTTTTAAACTTGATTCCCATTGGACGATCCAGGGCGTGTCATGAAAACTTTTTTTAGCTTACCAGGGTAAGCAATTGCAAGTCGTAACGGTGATACGAGGATCAACAGGAAATGAATTTTGAGATTAATTTTCGTTCGCAAGGGAGTTAACTGCTCAAATTTATGTGGTATCATTTTCTTTTTATAACTGGTTGAAACTGATCCAACAAATGTGTATGCCTATATTAATTATAACTATATTTAAGACGAGTTTATAATTATCTGAATGTTCATGATATATTTATTATTTTTTGTTGTTTTATTTAGCCAGCCTAATATACATATATCTGTATGCATGTGCGCCGGCGCGTGTGCTTTGGGAGAAAGAGAACTTGAGACTCAAAAAAGTGTAACATACGCCTTCCTTTTAGAGTCTGCACAGAAGAAGATGAAGGGCTTATTTTTCGTTTCAAACAACTCCTTAATATACGTTGCCACGAAATTGGCGTGTGTGTGTGTGTGTGTGAGAGAGAGAGAGAGAGTGTGTGTGTGTGTGTATGTGTGTGTGTGTGTGTGTGTGTGTGTATGTGTGTGTGTGATATCATCATCATCATCATTATCATCATCATGACCATCATCACTTAACGTCCGTTTTCCATGCTAGAATGGGTTGGATGGTTTCACAGTAGCTGGGCAAACTAGAAGACAGCGCCAGGTTTATATATATATATATGTGTGTGTGTGTATGTATACAGACCTGCATATACTCCCACAAAAACACAGACACACACACACACATACACATACACACACACACACGTACACACACATGCACACGCACAGAGGGAAAGTTCTGTCACTTATAGGAAATGAACGACGCGGCTGTTTTGAACCGTAGTGATTGTGTGCGTCTATGTGTGTGTGCGTGTGTGTGCGTGTGTGCATGCGTGCACAAATATATATATATGTTTGTATGTAAATGCATGTATGTATATAAATGCACAGAAGCATATCTGTATGTTTTAAATGATACCTTTGATGAGTACAAAACCACGTAGACAACAAAATAATAAGTTTAAATTAAGAAATAAATCTGAAGCTTTTTATATTTTAGATCTTCTCTTATCAGCTTAATTTAATCCTGGACTTTCGTTTTTCATTATACAAATTCTTTTCCAACATTCGTTTTACTCGTTTTGTCGGTTTTGTCTCAATATTAATTTACACAAAATCTAAAGACTTCTGTAATCCATCGACGTCGAGACGTTTTAAAGCTTTCTTCTAAAACTTTCATCTATAGGAAAATGATAAGCAACAATATTTGTCATGGCTTCTGCTGCTCTGTGTTCAAATACAGCCTAGGTCGAATTTACATGTCTTTCGCGGTCGATATAACTCCCAATTCAGTGCGATGGAATTGTAGGAATGTCTAAATGTATATATACGGCAAAAACAAAATGGAGGGGATACAGAAATGACAGATATCAACTGTTAGAATTCTATTGTCTATACGCTAGGCTTTAAAAGAGCGCATTTATTTTTGTATTTTAATATTTATTCTACCTGACCAATCAGTATACAATCTTGTATATTTGAATTGTGGTCCAGTGGTTAGTGTGTTGCACTTACCAACGCGATATTGTGGTTTCGATTCCCTGACTGGGCGGTGGGTTGTGTCATTGAGAAAAACATTTCACCTCAGGCTGGTCCGCAATCACTTCGACATTTGACTTCTGGGTTTACAGATGATATGTGCTCTGATAATGTTGATTTGATGAAGTGAATGAACTAATGTACGGCACAAATATTTGTTCTCTGTAAAAACAATCATCTATGCAGCTTGTACAGCAAGAAACTACTAAATCCTTATTTGTCCCGTACGACAGAATCTACGATGTCATTACTTACCCCCCCCCCAAAAAAATGAGATCATAAAAGAAATAAGACCGAAAACGTGCCCCGAGTTATTTCCCGTACTTACAGAAAAATATTACGTTAACATTTATAAAACTAGCTATTTACTAATAGCCTCATTTACTCACTGCATATTTATTTCTACTTAAATTTTTCGATACTCCCTCCAAGATATGTCATATCACCGAGTTAGCTAACATTTTGTTCTGCCAAGTTTATGTTCAACTGAAACCTGTGTTTCGTTATTCAAAACAATCCGTAGAGGCTTATCTTACACGGAAAGAGTTAAAAGTTTAGATATACAGTCAGGATTCAACGAAACGTTGCGATAAAACAAATTAATGTTTGTATTTTACACACTTCTGAACTGCTGCACCGGTTTTTACCTCTCTCAGCGACCGCTTATGTATACTGATTGCTTATGCCTATATGTACATACATCTTCTATGTATATATGGATACATAAAGATGCGTGTGTGTTTCAGTAAATATTTCAGTATCTTAACGCTGAAAATTAGTTTGTAGACACCAAATGAATGAGCTATCATAATGTTTGTTTTCTTAATCTAACAAACCTGTTGTTTCGCACTCAACTGGATTATTTAAAATACACAACTTCCCGTTTACGTAAGAAATAATAGACAATATAATTTTAACTTTCAATGGCCGACACATGTTTATCTATGTATCTATCTAACAGGTTATTAGGAATATATATACATAGATATGTGAGTGTGTTCGTGTATATGATTCTATGTACGTATGTAGGTTGTGTGTGCTTGTATTTGTATATGCATACGCAGACACATAAATATGCAACTATACACACACACACACACACACACACACACACACACACACACGGAGTAGCAGCCATGATATAAGGGCCAGTAAGAACAAGTGTATTGAAATAGTTATTATAGAAGATTAACAACGCGTTGAGACTAGATATTCTACACATATTTAGATATATCTAACATCTATCCTTTGTAGAAAGATATGTGTAAAATATCTAATCTCAGTGTTCCGTTAATCTTCTATAATAAATATTTCAATAAACCTGTTCTTACTGACTCTTATATTATGGCCGCTAGTGTATATATAAACACACATACATAAAGGGTAAAGATCTTCATTCACGAATGAACATGGGATCGCACCTAGAATGTTCCCCTCTGAGACAAAATCCGGACAAGGCTGTTTGTGGAAGACCAGTAGTCGCCCCCCCGCGCATACCAGTCTCACCACTCCACGCCACCGATGTTCCACGCCTCCCGCCAGTAAAGTCGCAACTATATTTCTACAGGTAACTGACAGCCCGGTCAAAGAACCGACCGATTCTCATGATTGTAAGCCCGATGCTCTAACTACACACACACACACACACACATACACACACACACACACAAACACACACACACACAAACAAACACACACACACACACACACACACAAACACACACACACACAAACAAACACACACACACACACACACACACACACACACACATACAGACACACACATAATGCTAATAACTTGTTAGATGCATAAACATGTTGCTCGAAGCATATCTTTGTCTTCAATTTCAATTTTTCTTTATTTTTCAATTACATTTTCAAGTTCGTGCTAACTTGTCTGTAGTATGTTGTTGTTGTTGTTGTTGTTATTATTATTATTATTATTATTATCATTTTCTTTTATTGATATAATTTTCTGCTTAATATTTTTATACTTTGACGATCTGATAGAGAGGCTAAAACTGTAATCAATTACTGCAAAGTGGGTCATTTATGGATATCAGTAGATTACAAAGAATTGCGATTGATTTCAGTATCGAAGATAGTAGTGATTACAGCAAGAACAACAATTACAACTGCTACTACCACCACCATCGCTACCACTACTACTATTATTACTATCAATACTACTACTACTACTACTACTACTAATACAGCTAGACGAATGATCACAATCATAGCAATCTTATTTTAGTTTCTTTAATATTTTTTAATCATATCTTGTAAATATACTTCATTGTTCTGGGTTTTTTTTTTTTTTTCATTTCTTTTTTTTTGGTGGGGGGGCTTCACTCAACACAAATTTTAAGCATCGAATTATTGACTAAAGCTGAAAGACATAGTTTCAATTTGAAGCGAAAAGATTAATTTCCCTCAAGAATCGAAATAACTTCAGTAAAATATTGAATTACTCTTTAATGAAGTCACTGATGAAACCAGACTTTCGTCAAAAGACCGATTCTCAAAACAAATAGCTTTATTGATATTTTGGAAACTATGAAAAGCGTATTCACGACCAAGAGCATCGGCACGTATTAAGAATAAATACACGCAAGATTTATTCGTTCCAATTATTCCAGACAATATTATTTGGTTTGTTAAGCCTATAAATGTTGACTCTTCATTCACAGTAATATCAATGTCAAAGGTCATGATGGTTCCTCGATTATTAATCATCTCCGAAGTTCATTTCAATAAAAATCATTTCGAAACACCCAATGAGTTCAATTCAGTTTGTTACCTTTCTTTAATCGATACGTATAATATCTAATATCTATCTTTTGTAAAAAGATATGTGTAAAATATCTGATCTCAGCGTTTTGTTAATCTTCTATAATAAATATTGAATTACTCTTTAATGAAGAAGACATGAAAGACAATATATAAAGGACATAAAAGGACATGAAAGACAATATATGAAAAGGATATGAAAGACATATATTGTCTTTCATGTCCTATAAAGGACATGAAGAGACAATATATGAAAATGTATAAGTACAAGATGCGGTTTACATCATTTGTTCCCTGCTCACGTTATATCAATAAAATGTTCCCTTGATGAACTTCGTGGTTCAGAATCCAGTTGACCGTGAAACTAGCATTGCAGTGGAGACGAATATCAACAATGGTGAAACGTACGTAGGAACAACAATATACAGATGTGTGTATCGTCGTGTAAATATGTCCCATATGTAGTCATGAAGTTCGTTTCACGTTAGTAATAGCCTCCTGCTTCTCAAACTTTATTCTCGAAAGCGGTCGTAGTGGTGCATCATTTTGTGTTATTTGAAGATATAGATGACGACGGACTTAACTGGTAATGCCAGCCTGCCTTTCAGGTAGCGCTGGCTGGAATTTTAATATACATTACACACACTCAGATTTTTATACCGGCTAAGAATGTGCTGGTATAAACTCTGAAAATGACACACGTCGTTCGCAGTTACATGCTACTGGAATTTGTCGGAAAATAAAGAAACCATAACTACGAGCTGTCCATTATCAACAGTAGATAAGCATGGGTGCAGACGAATGGCTGAATTCAGTAAATGAATAAAATTATGGAAATATGAATAGAAAGATACAGTTTTAGATTGGGTTTTCTGTTTTTTCAGTCAGAATTGCCTGATATAACTGTTATTCAAAGCCGTCTGATGGATAATGTGGATTCTGCGAGACAGATCAACCGGGTATATCCCACATTGATTCTACACTCACCCTGGAAAGAGCGCTAGAACTACAATGGCGCTTCACTACAAAATCTACCGATTTTGAAAGAGTCACTTTACACGTGAGTAGCTTATGTATCACGTGATATTGCTAAGATGGTTCTTAGTACTTAACAAATTGCCTGAAACGGTAGAAATTATGATATAGATATTGCATTGAAGGAAACTAATCTCCAATGTTAAGCATTAGAACTAATGGCATTATGTATGTGCGTATGCATGCGTATATGCATGTGTGTATGTAAGGATATATATTCATTTATATAATTTTATATATATATATATATATATGTGTGTGTGTGTGTGTGTGTGTGTGTGTGTGTGTGTGTGTGTGTGTGTGTGTGTGTGTGTGTGTGCGTGTGTGTGTGTGTGTGTGTGTGTGTGTGTGTGTGTGTGTACATATTAGGAATCTTGCACGTTAGGAATGTTGCAACAGAAATTCATAAGCGTATACATATATGTACATGTGTGTGTATGTGTGTGTGTGTGTGTGTGTGTGTGTGTGTGTGTGTGTGTGTGTGTGTGTGTGTGTGTGTGTGTGTACTTGAAATTTACAGAAAAGCAGAAGACGAAGACAGGTGTATAAACAAAAAAGAAGGTGTTTTAGTTTGATGCTCGGGAAGGTGAGAAAGTCCTTTATGCTTTGATCCTACGCTCTTCAACAGAAAGGAACTCGAGGAAATAAACAGAGAATTAAAAAAAATCAGAACGAATGCGGTAAAATATTTTACCAACTCTTCAAAGATTCTACTCATCCCACCTCACGTATGTTCCAAACTAACGTTTTCTACTTTAGGAACAAGGCCTCTGAATTTCG
>NC_142942.1:52631762-52636762 GCF_046866305.1 Octopus bimaculoides
CATATATGTATATGTATGTTGACCTCTGTGTATGTGTGTGAGTGTGCATTTGAACACTTCAGATGTGTTGTAGTAAACAATATTCACTGGCAAAGATAATTAATTCATCTTCATTACGCTACGTTCAGACCGGAAGTAGTTATAAACTCATTAGAAATTCTCTTAGTTACCTTGTTCCTTGTTAACATATTTTCTAATTTTTCCCTTTTTCTACGTCTTTCTCTCGTAAAGAATCCGCAACTTCTATTACCTCCGCTCCCGTTGCCATCACTGTTACTGGCGTTTGTTCTTGTTATTGCTGTTGTTTTTCTTGTTATTTGTTGTTCCCTTGCTTGACTGGGTGGTCGGTTAGACGGCTGGTTGAATGGTTGAGGGTTTTTTCTTTGTTCTTTGTTTGGTTGCTGTATTTTTCTTGCTTTTCTGTTCCCGTTTAGTCCTGACCAAGTAGGCCTATAGTCAAAAATATTTTAGGTGAGACCAACCCGTTTCTAAAAACATACTCCATCCCAGATTTTATTACCAAATATGTCCATCTTTTTTAACGGCCGTATATTGGGATTTCAGAGAGGTTTACAAGAAGAAACAAAAACCACAAATGAAACGAAGCAAACTAACGTTAGGATATCGTATGTGATCTCAGGACCTACTAGACATAGCAACCAAATCTCTTTCAAAATATAGTGTATTTAAAATAGGAAGGACACATTGTTCTGTGTAGAAAGAAAAAGAAGCATTATGTTTCTCTGTCTTACATAAGGCTGCGAGCTGGCAAAATCGTTAGCATGCTGGTTGAAATGCTTAGCAGTATTTCGCCCGTCGCTACGATCTGAGTTCAAATTCCGCCGAGGTCGACTTTGCCTTTCATCCTTCCGGGATCGATAAATTAAGTACCAGTTGAACACTGGGGTCGGTGTGTTTAATTATCCCCTCACTCCAACTTTCAAACCTTGTGCCTATAATAGAAAGGATTATATATGAGAGGCTCTCTCAATATATCGCATATAGTGAGTTCATGTTTTGGCACAAGGCCAGCAATTTCGAGGGTGGGGAATAAGTAAATAAGTAAATTACCCAGTGTTCAACTGATACTCATTTTATCGACCTCGGAAGGATGAAAGACCACGTAAACCACGGCGACATTTGAATTTAGAAAGTAAAGTCAGAAGAAAATTAGGATGAATATATTGCAGTAATCTTGTAGCTCATAGATATCACCGGAATTCCAAGTGTATAATATAATTTTTATTTCTAAATATACACGGTAATATGTTAGGATATAGAGGATATAGTTAGCTACGCCGAAACCAAAACTCAACTGGTGACTTTATTTTATTAACACCGGACAAACGGAAGGCAAAATATCGATCACGTTAGAATTTGGACTCAGAACGCAACATTCGAAATACAGAAATTCATTATGGCCCACGCAGTAATTTTGCTGCCATATATATATATGTGTATGTTCTGAGTTCAAATTCTGCCGACGTCGACTTTTTCTTTCATCCTCACGGGATCGATAATATAAGTACCAGTTGCATACTGGGATCGATCTAATCGACTAAACCCCACCCCGAATATTTCGGGCCTTGTGCCTAGAGTAGAAAAGCATATAAGGTACAGTTGAGTACTGGGGTCTATTTTATCAACGTACATTGCTGGAAATTGCTGGACTTGTGCAAACATTTTAAACTAATAAAAGTGGAAATCGAAATCGAAACCTGATTGTCGACATTCGATACTCAGTGGGGAAACCTCCCCATTACACTACACCATAAGATACACAGCGTTCCTCAAATAATGATGTGTATACTATAAAATTTCGATTAATCACAATTCTTGTTCATCGCCAGAAACATCACGAAATTTCGCTTCAAGTGTTTGCTGATAAGTGAAAAGCGAAACCTAACAAGAAGGGAAGAAATGGCGAAATAACAGAAACAAATAAATAAAAAAATTGTTGACCAATTTGTCGTCTGGTTGATTGGCTGATTGTCTGATTGGTTCATTGGTCGAATGACGTGTTACTAATATACACCGTGATGTATCGGTATATATGTACATACGAATATATATCTATTCACGCGAGTGTGAGAGAGAATGTGTTTGTCGGCTTGCCTTGTAAGTATTTATATAAATACACAGAAGCGCACATTTACATAAATATGCGTGTGTTTGTGTGTGTGTGTGGGGGGTGAACAATGTCTAAAGTAAAGTCTTGTAGCAGATGGAAAACTTCAAGCAAGAAAAACATCTGTAATGAGAAAAGACAAAAGAGAAAATACTTTTATTTTTTTGCTTTATATCAATGTTTATGCTTATTCTTTGGTTAATATAGGACACCATGTATATATATATATATATATATATATATAAACATACATATATATGTGTGAATATATATATATATATATATATATATATATATATATATATATATATATAAACATACATATATATATAAACATACATATATATGTGTGAATATATATATATATATATATATATATATATATATATATACATATATAAAATTTTTAGATAGATAGATATTTATTTCGAGGAAATTTCGCTACGAGTCGTTACTTAGCAATTCTTCATATCCGTTCATCAGGCGAGTGATGATAATGCCGTTGGGAATATATTTATAGGCAGAATATTCAACTCGTAAAGTTAATCAGCAACAAACCCAAAATATAACAAAAAATTAATATGTAAGAAAACAAAAAAAAAATTCCAAAAATGGAAAAGACACCCGAAGATATGTGAGACAGTTTCTTGTTGGGGGCATTGTAAGAGGTTTGTGAAGTATATTGCAGACATGGGTTTATAGTAAGTAGGGTGTTTCCTAACCACGTTTTTCTCAGTTCAGTCCCACTGCGTGTCATCTTGGTTAGTGCATATAATCCGACGAATTTTCCAGATGATCCGATCGACAAAATATCCCGCTCGTGAAAATAACATGCGAGACACGGGTATCCTTAAAGTAATTCTCAGGAAGGTTCGGTGTGACAGGGAATGTGACCAGGCTGACCCTTTGAATTACAGTTACGGGTCAGTTTTGACAACTGGTCGAGGGCAACGTGAAATAAGTGTCTCGTTCAAGAACACAGCGTTCTGCCTGGAACCAACTCACAACCTTACGAACATCAGCCAAATACTCTCACCTCTAAGCGACTTGCCTTCATTCCTACATACCTACCTACTTACCTACCTACTTACCTACCTACTGACATACATACATACATACGTACGTACATACATACATACATACATACATACATACATACATACATACATACATACATACATACATACATATAAGATCAATTACTATGTTGCACACATATGGTTGTGATGCATGTGCCTGGTGTACCCTTATCAGACGGGTAGTCATGATAGGTATTCTAGGCTTCGTATATTTTACCCCAGTGTCACTTTGATGGCATGCACTACTCTCTCATACATGCACATAACAATGGATCTGCCTAAAACCTAGAAAAACTGCGGTTTTCCCAAAATAGCAAATTGGTCCGTAATCTCCAAATATAATCAATTAGAGGCATAACTAAAATTTTCAAAACGTCTCCGAAATCCTGCGTGTGATTTCCCCGTGCAAAACATATGAAAAACATGTAAAATTCTCCAGGGAACCCCTATCGGAGTTTTTCTGTAGTAGACGTATGCATACATCCACATAGACATACGAAATTCATGAATACAGATAAATAAGGGTGGATCACAGACGCTTATAAATTGATTTCAAATTGGGCACAGAGTAGTAATTTCTGGGGAGTGGATTTAGTAGACGGAAACTGAAAGAAGTCCGTCGTATATAGATAGATAGATAGATAGATAGATAGATAGATAGATAGATAGATAGATAGATAGATAGATAGATAGACAGACAGACAGATAGATATCACTATCACAATGGCAGCTTAACGAACGGAAATAAAAAACACATATATAACTGTCAGCTAGAATTCTTGGTGTAGTTTAAATTTTAATACTTCAGCCATAAATGTGTTGGAATAGAAACCAGCATTAAAGTTTGCAACCGACAAACGTTTAACGTATGACATTTTATGAGTTGATTTTGTCACATCGTTATATACGGTTTATAGCCGTCTGCTTATCCATTTGCCCACTTAAGTACCTGTCTGTTTACCTGCTGTTTGACTTAGCTTATCTGTGTGTCTTTGTCAGTTAAAGTACACACAACTTCGCCGAACTGCAACCCACACAAACACAAACACACACACACACGCGTGCGCATACGCACAAGTGCATACACACACATTTAAAGAAACGCAGGAGTGGCTTTATAGGTGCAGGAGTGGTTGTGTGGTAAGTAGCTTGCTTACCAACCACATGGTTCCAAGTTCAGTCCCATTGCGTGGCAGCTTAGGTAGGTGTCTTCTACTATAGCCTCGGGCCGACCAAAGTTTTATGAGTGAGTTTGGTAGATGGAAACTGAAAGAAGCCTGCCGTGTATATATGTATATATATATATATATATATATATGCGTGGGGGATTGTGTTTCTGTGTTTGTACCCACACCATTACTTGACAATCGATATTAGTATGTTTACGTCCCCGTAACTTAGCGGTTCGGCAAAAGAGACCGACATAATAAGTACTAGGCTTACAAAGAATAAGTCCTGGGGTTGATTTGTTCGACTAAAGGCGGTGCTCCAGCATAGCCGCAGTCAAATGACTGAAACAAAATAAAAGAATAAAAACATGTACAGAGGCAAACACACAAAAAGACACAGCCAAGTTTATATGCGCACGTACACACCATAACCTCACACAAACACACACACACTCTCGTGTACAGACGATCTCACACGCATGCATATCCACAAGTAAACACCCTTACGCGCACACACACAGACGTCTACCCATAAACACTCACGTACATGCACACACACACACACACACATGTGCGCGCATGAATGCACACACGCACGGTGGTACACACACGCACGGTGGTACA
>NC_142942.1:52644262-52649262 GCF_046866305.1 Octopus bimaculoides
AATGAAAAAATTATGCCGATTGAATAAACAGATGCAATTACATACATAAACATTGACAATGTGATAAAGATAAAGTAAAGCACAAATAAACACATTTACAGACTTTGACAATACCACCACCTCAACAAAAATTCTCATCGTGGACAATAACTATAATAGATTTCTTAAGATCTTAAGTCAAGATCTTAAGCGGCGGCGGCGATGGTGGTGGTGGCGGTGGCGGTGGTGGTGGTGGCGGCATCGGAGGTGGTGGTGTTTTCCACTGGTTGAAACCAGAAATCGTGATTCATTGAAATTAAAAATAATTATTAATTATCAAATTAATATTACTTGTGATAATTAAGAGCCTTGAAAATAACTGCAAAACACTGCTGCAACACCGGATTAAAAGATTTACGAGATTTCAATTTCATTACTCTTCAAAATGGTGTAACACATATCCCGCCAGAGTTGATTACTTTTTTTCATTTCTACAGAGAGCTATAAAATAAATACGAGTAGTTTAATTAGTGAGACTGACTCATCTCTCTGCACGCCAAAATACTTAGCTGCAGTCACCTTCCACTCTGTTCAACCATGAAGAATGTCTTCCGTAGAATCCACCGGATCCAGTCTTCACATGCTCAGTTAGAAAAGCCCTAATATGCTAATTAATCCATAGCAGGGATCCTGACAGATGTCACTTCTCCAGGGCAAAGTAAACCTGAAAACAAAAGTGGCTAAGAAGTGGTTCCACACTCCACAAATCCATAGACCTCACGAACAAGGGCTCCACTAAAATACGTACTTGAGTCAAAACGAACGTCTCAAAATCTTTGGAGGCGATTTCCCAACATGGCAGCAGCTACATGTCTAAAACCAGCAAAAAAATAAATAAAATAAAACAAAACAAAACCCAGATCTGTAGTGTCTAAATGCATGTTCGGAATATGTGTATTTTTTTTTCTTTATTTGTCATGTTTGTATTTATATGAACAGAAATATCTTTTAAGTATTAACAACAAACATGGAAACAGTCCAGGAGAAAACATATTGTATTTCAATAGGATTATACAAAAGCGATACAGCCAAGTAAACAAAGATAAAACGGCATATATGCACAAATCTCTCTCTGTCTTTCTGTCTGTCTGTCTCTCTCTCTCTCTCTTTCTCTCTCTCTCTCTCTATCTCTCTCTCTCTCTCTCTCTCTCTCTCTCTCTCTCTTTCTCGCACATTTATATATAGTGCATGTATGCATGAGTGTACACACACACATATATATGTATATGTGTGTGTGTGTGTATGTACGTGTGCACATATATACATATATATATGGACATATATACTATATATATATTATATACATGTACATATATATACATATATATATATATATATATATATATATATATATATATATATATATATATATATATATATATATATTTCATATGATTATATTTACATGTCGTAATTAATCAAGTCATGTATAAAGTTATGAGCACGTGTGTGCATGTGTACGTATGAATATGTATGCGTAAATGTGTATGTGTCTATGCGCGCGCCTATGTGAGTGTGTGTGTTTTTGTGTATGTGTGTGTGTGTGCGTGTGCGTGTGTGTGTGTGTGTGTGTGTGTGTGTGTGTGTGTGTGTACGTGTGTGTGTATTCAAATGTAGTAAACAAAATTTCGAGACATCAATAACGAATATAAATTCTATTCAGAACGAGTCCAATAATATATATTGCTATGATTAACTGTAAATTATTATTTCATTCTTTATAACCAAAGGCTGTCTATTTTCTTTTCCATTATTATTTTTTTTTTACACCGAATTCTATTGATTTACACAATATTAATTGAGTGGAATGTTAGCTAGTTCATTACAATTTATTTCCACAATATTTATTTCATTTCCTTTGGTATTGCTGCCAATTAATTCTCATAAAATATTTCGTCTTACTGAATAGGATTTCAATTTATGAGTAACTATAAAAGAGAATATTTAGAAGAGACATTGAAATATGTTGAAGCTAAGGCGATGTACTCGTTTATATAACAGATATTTGTGTATTTGATATTTTTTCGTTTTAAATTTTAACGGACAAATGCGGGATGTAGACGTATGCTCTTCAAGCATACGATTTTCAACTTGGTTTCAATCCCATTTCGTGAGCCGTGTTCGAAAACTGTATCTCTTGTTCCTTAGCCTCGAGTTTATCAAAGAATTGCGAGTGAATCTGTGTAGGCGTAAACTGTGTAGATGTTTATATATGTGTATATATATATATATATATATATATATATATATATATATATATATATATATATATATATATATATATATACTTGTGTATATAAAAGAGATCACTAAGTGGTCTGTTAATGTGCTAAAAAAAGATCACTTAAAAAATTCTCAAAGAAAGATTCCGCCGAGGTCGACTTTGCCTTTCATCCTTTCGGGGTCGATAAATTAAGCATCAGTTACGCACTGGGATCGATGTAATCAATTTAATCCCTTTTGTCTGTCCTTGTTTGTCCCCTCTATGTTTATCCCCCTTGTGGGCAATAAAGAAATTAGAAAATTTAGGTCGCCGGCGAAATGCTTAGCGGTATTTCGCCTGTCTTTATGTTTTGAGTTCAAATTCCGCCGAGGTCGACTTTTGCCTTTCATCTTTTCGAGGTCGATAAATTAGGTACCAGTTACGTGCTGGGGTCGATCTAATCGACTAGTCCCCCTCCCAAAAATGTCTGCCTTTGGGCCTAGAGTAGAAAAGTATGTCTGGCATCCTTTGCGGTGCCATGGGTTCTCTAAACGAATTGACTTATGTTTCCTGTGTAGGAGGGCCACGATTTGAGAGTTGATAAGTGTTCTTGGGATGAGAACTTGCTTCTGGAATGATCAGGGCAGATAGATCAGAACTGGTTAAGGCACTATCTCTGCAGTACCGAAGACCACGCCGCAAAAGGCCAACTAACTATCTAATTCGATAGAAATTTTGTTGCTATTTCTAGCAACCTACAACAGGCATCGATAATACCGACAAACCCCCCTCCCCACAAAATTGCTGACCTTGTGCTTCAATTGGAAACAATATGCTTCAAGAGATAGAAACACTGTTTAAAAGCCTGTTGCTGATGTTCGCGTTTTTATTACACTCGTTTCTGTTAGTGCACACGTCGTCGTCGTCGTCGTTGTCGTCTTCATTGTAGTTGCTGTTGTATAAGAAGTGGTGTTTAATTTTGATGTTACTGTGGCTATTGTTGTTGTTGTTGTTGTTCTTCGTCTTCTTTTTTGTTGCTGTTGCTGCTCAAGCATTCTGCTGTCCATAAATCACGTGATCCATTCTGAAGTTCTCTGCTATTTATCGCTGCTAATCCACTATTTTCTCCGACCGTGTTTCTAATCGGATTAATGCCGGCGTTTTGTTTCATTTTTGTTTGTATGTTTCTGTGTTTCTGTCTTTGTTCGAACTTGTGTGTTTTAGCTGACGGTGGCGGCGGTGGCAGCGGAGGTGGTGGTGGTGGTGGTGGTGGTGGTGGTGGTGGTGGTGGTGGTGGTGGTGGTGGTGGTGGTGGTTGTGGTGGTTCTGGTGTTGGTTGGCGGCGACGGCGACGGTGGTGCAGGAGAGAGTGTTTTAAGTCTTTTATAGACAGCTTCAATTACCGTAAGTGCTTAATCTGTTGGAAATTCCAATTAAAACCCATTAATCCTCTACCGACCATAACCGACATCGCCAACACCACCAACACAACCACCACCACAACCACCACCACTACAGCAACAACACCAAGAACAACGCCATTACCACCTCCCCCTACACAATTGCACGCAACCCACTATACAATATTCATATTACAGAGCACGCACATAAATGTGCGCGCACACACACAGACATACACACATGCACACACACACACGCAAGACTAAGAAAAACACACACTTTCATTCATCTACTTATGTGTGAGCTGTTATATTAAACGCATATGCGTGTGTGTGTGTGTGTGTGTGTGTGTGTGTGTGTGTGTGTGTGTGTGTGTGTGTGTGTGAGTGTCTGAGTAGTTTGTATGTATATGAATAATTAGACGGTGAGGGGCGGCAAGAGACGTGTGTGTGCATGGAGGAGTACGCATGTGTGTGTGTGTGTGCATTATGTTTGGTATGTGTGTGTGCGTATGCATTATGTGTGTGTGTATGTATGTGTGTATGTGTGTATGTATGTGTGTGGATGTGTGTGCGTATGCATTGTGTGTATGTATGTGTGTAGGAGTGTATGTGTGTGTGGATGTATGTGTGTATGTGTGTGAGCGTTATATATGTGTGTGTATGTATGTGTGTGTTATGTATGTGTACGTATGTGTGTGTGTATGTGTGTGTTATGTATGTGTATGTATGTGTGTGTATGTGTGTGAGCGTTATATATGCGTGTGTATGTGTGTGTTATGTATGTGTATGTATGTGTGTGTATGTGTGTATACGTGTGTGTGTGCGTTATGTATGTGTGTGTGTGTGTGTGTGTGTGTGAGAGCATTCAAGAGGAAGATCTGCAATAAAACAGGAATAAATTAAGGAAGAAAAGAAACAAAAGCAAACAAACAAACAAAAGAAAAAACAAAAGGAATGAGAGGAAGGAGGAAAGAGATAAGAAGAGGAGAATGAAGGAGAGAGAGAGAGAGAGAGAGAGAGAGAGAGAGAGAGAAATGTAAATTATTCAATGATAATTGCCGGGAATGGAAACAAGAGATATTGTGAAGGATTTGAAGAAAGGGAAGGAATATGGGGAAGGGAGGGGGAGAAGAGAAAGAAAGAAAGAAAGGAAAGAAGGAAAAAAGAAAACGGGACGAATGAACGAAGAAAGAAAGACAGAAAGAAAGAGAGAGAAATAAAGACAAAAGCAAAGAAAGACAGGAAGAAGGAAAGAAAGAAAGAAAGAAAGAAAGAAAGAAAGAAAGAAAGAAAGAAAGAAAGAAAGAAAGAAAGAAAGGAAGGAAGGAATGAAGAAAGAAAAAAGAAAGGAAGAA
>NC_142942.1:52661762-52666762 GCF_046866305.1 Octopus bimaculoides
GTCAGAGAGATGAATAGTTTTTACACTTAATGTAGAACGCAAATAGGTTTAGAAAAATTATGAATGCTACAATATCAAGATAGTACATATATTTTTATCTTTCCATCAACTACAGTGGTTCTTCAAAAGAAACTGATAATTATATCAGAACGTACACGCTGACACGTAGAATAGAATTGTAAACAAAAAGATTTTAAACACCAGTTTATAAACAATGATATACATATACACACACACACACACACGCACGCACATATACCTATATATCATGTGTGTGTTTGTATATACACGTATGTATATATACACACACACACACATATATATATATATATATATATATATATATATATATATATATATATACACGCACAGATTAAACATGCAGAATCTCATTTGTATACCTACAAATATACACACACATACACACTCATTCTATAAAATGTCTGATGAAAATATTTCCTGAAAATGTTTCATGAAAATATGACATGAAAATGTCTGATGAAAAGATTTGATGAAAAGGTTTTGAGCACCATAACCTAGAGTTATTGTCTGCAGAGATATATCTGGATGGCTTATTTGCAATTTGCAGAAGCTATTCATCCAGGAAATCTGTAACGAGGGACAGCTGAGGTGGAACAGTTGTCTTAGATGTTACGCTAGAATGAATTTTGGACAGGACGGGTGACGCAAGAATGCAGCCTTGGATGAATTTGAAAAATTTATGCCATTATCCTTAGAGAAATGTTGATGGAATAACTTCTTCCATTATACAAATGATAAAGCGCTCACGTAAGGGTTCGATGGGAACAGCTTCAGCTTCTCGAGCCGAACCAGAAATTAAGATTAGTCATATACATACATCAATTATGCATACTCTTTACTTGTCTCAATCATTTGACTGCGGCCATGCTGGAGCACCGCCTTTAGTCGAGCCAATCGACCCCATGACTTATTCTTTGTAAGCCTAGTACTTATTCTATTGGTCTCTTTTGCCGAACCGCTAAGTTACGGGGACGTGAACACACTAGCATCGGTTGTCAAGCGATGTTGGGGGGACAAACACAGACACACAAACACACATATATATGCATATACATATATACGACGGGCTTCTTTCAGTTTCCGTCTACCAAATCCACTCACAAGGCTTTGGTCGGCCCGAGGCTATAGCTGAAGACACTTGCCCATGGTGCCACGCAGTGGGACTGAACCCGGAACCATGTTGTTGGAAATCCTGCTACTTACCACACAGCCACTCCTATATATACATATATATTGGGTTGGTGCATAATTATTGCGGCTTTTTTTCAACAAATTTTATTCAACAAAAACAATAAAAATATTTTAGAAAATCATCTTTAAATGACGATCTGACTGTCTGCGAAGCAAATGGGAAACAGTAATTGAAGTAGATGGTGAATATGCTCCGGAATAATCCTTTAAAGACGTTTTTGTTACATGTTATTGCCTTTGTTGAGTAAAATTTGTTGAAAAAAAAGACGCAATATTTATGCACCAACCCAATACATACATACTTACATGCATACACACACACACACACATATATATATTTAGTTATTCATATATGTATATACAAACACAGATACACACACACACACACACACACACACACATGTGTGTATGGTTTGTAAATATGCGTGTGTGCGAGTGGTTGATAGCGTGCCTGCTGTGCGCGTGAGCGGTTTCATGGATAGATCGTAGCGTTAGTTAAGATGGAATAAAAAGATAAGAGTCCGTTTCATTCTCAGACATTTCGTGTTATCAATACTACTACAGCTGATGCTGCTGCTGTTGCTGCTGGTGCAATCAGTTCTGCTGCTGCTGCTGCTGCGATCGCAGTTGTTGTTATGTTGTTACTACTGCCGTTGCTGTTGCTGCTTCTTTAAGCAATCACATACTGCACTTAAATAACAACCAAACCCACCAACCAACCAGCCAACCTGCGAGCCAGCCAACCAGCCAACCAGCCAACCAGCCAGCCAGCCAGCCAGCCAGCCAGCCAGCCAGCCAGTCAGTCAGTCAGTCAACGGTTCTTAACGGTCTTAAATACCGTTACACCACTTTCATTTAATCTATAAATCATCATTACAAAAGAAAAAACAAATATGGACAAAAAATGCCAAAATATAAAAAAATAATGAAAATGAAAATGAAAATGAAAGTAAAACAGCCTATGAATAATTATTAGCGTTTCCAAATATAACACTTCTATTATAGCTGCTATAGAAATAATTAGAGGCGGAGGCGGTAATAGTGCGGCGGCGGCGGTGGTGGTTTCAGGCTATGGCGATCAGCGGAGGTGGTGTGGCAGCCTTGTTTAGAAAGAAGATAATGGCTGAGCGAGCGGCACTAACCAAAATATGATCGAGAGTGCGACAGAGATAAAAAGAGATGGTGGGGTAGAATTGTGTGTTCCTGTGGAGTATATATGCTTGAGGTGGGTGGAAGGTGTTTGCAGGGCTGTAGTAGTAGTAGTTGTTGTTGTTGTTGTTAAAACAACGCGTTCCAGTCGGGACCAATCTGACTTCCTTTGTGGTATAGTGTATCTAAGACTACATTATTGAATGTTCAGTTCTTTAATGTTTTTTTTTCTTTCGTACACGATATGGTGTTATCTTTGAGCGATTTGGCAGTTATTTCTAGAAAATCGAAATCCTTCCTAAAGGTTTTGGGGACTTTAGTAGCGGTGGATTGGTCAGTTTGTAGAAGACAAAATTGAGGTGGGGGAGGCTAATTCCAGAAGGGGCCAGTGGAGCTTTCCAAATATACCAAGGGTATTACGGCTCCTAAAGAAATAAATAGGGGTGTGTGTGACTGCGTCACGTTTGAAGCTTCTATCGTAGGTGGTGGTGGTAGTTTCGTGGTAATAGTGGTGGTGGTGGTGGTGGTTGTCGCCGTCGCCGTCTTGGCATCCGATCGCTTTCAATAGTGATTGACAAGTTAGCAGTGTGATGGACAGCAGTTGCTGGTTTCAAAGACGAAGAACGAACGAAACAGAAAGAAAGAAAGAAAGAAAGAAAGAAAGAAAGAAAGAAAGAAATAAAGAAAGAAAGAAAGAAAGAAAGAAAGAAAGAAAGAAAGAAAGAAAGAAAGGCGATCTTTCGGACTGTGCGTGAAGATACGATATGGAGAACGATACGGAGGAGGAGCAGGAGGAGGATGGAAACTAAAGAACGAAAGCAGTGGTAGGAGGAGAAAGAGAAGAGAGAGAGAGAGAGAGAGAGAGAGAGAGAGAGAGAGAGAGAGAGAGAGAGAGAGAGAGAGATAGACACACACACAGACGAAGAGAAGCGGGGAGAGTAAAAATGTGATAGACATCAGTTTTAGAAACTGATGGCTAATCTCAAAGTAATTATCAACAGTGATTTTGATCCATATTGATAGAAAAGTGATAAATTGGTAGTTTCGAACATTTTCGGTATCGATTATTGATCTATTTCTTATTTAATGATATAGTTTTCTTTTTTTCACTTATTTTGTGTATTGCTTTATTGCTCTGTATTTTGCTTGTTTTTGTTTTCTTTTTCTTGCTTGTTTGTTTTTTTTTTTTTTTTTTTGGGGGCTGTTTTCGCTTTTCTTTTTATTTATTTTTCTTTCTCGGTTTCAATAAATGTTTATTGCATTAGCTATAAACACTAAACAGACACACACACACACAGACACAAATACACACATACACACACATACAATCGTACAGACACGCACATACAGATACGTATGGACATACATATATACATATATGTATGTATGTATGTATATATGTATGTAAGTATGTATATGTGTACAAACACGTAGACACATGTAAGCACATATGGTAACAGTCTTTAATTACGAAATACATCGTGAATATGTATGCGTGTATATATGTACGTTTGTCTGTGAAGGAAGAAAGGCAAGACATATGTTTCTGTGTATGTGTGTGTGTGTGTGTGTGAGAGAGAGAGAGAGAGAGAGAGAGAGAGAGAGAGAGAGTGTGTGTGTGTGTGTGAACTGCCTTGATATTTGTACTTTAACGAAATTAAACGTTAGAATTCAAAGGAATAAATGTGATAAACACTGACAACTATCACACTCCGGATCTTATTTGCCTTGGAATAGTTTTGCACACACACACACGCACATAGACACGCACACACACGCACGCAAGCACACACATGCACACACTCACATACACACACACACACACACATACACAAACATACACCCAAGCGCACACACGCGTACACACAGTTCCGTATGTGTGTGTATATATATATATATATATATATATATATATATATATATATATATATATATATATATATATATATATATATATACTTTATTTAAAAGCAGCAGAAATATCATAAAAGTTGTTACTCAGAGTTTCACGTTCCCGTTCGTCGGACAGTTATGTTTAGCATATTAGGTGTCCACATCAGTGGTCATTCCTCTCAATTTTATATATATATATACATATATACATATATGTGTGTGTGCGTATGAATATATATATATATATATATATGGGAGAATATACAAATAATAACAACAGACGAGGACAGGTGGTGTAAATAACAAAAGTATATATTAGTATGACGCTCGGGAATACGGAAAGTCTTTGACGTTTCGAGCTACGCTCTTCAACAGAAAGAATACGGAGACAAGGAGAAAAACACGGAGAAAAAAAATTTATATATATATATGCATTTACATATGATTGTATATATATTATGTGGAGTATTATATAATATATGTGTAAATATCATCGTCGCACATGTGTAGTGTATGTGTTTTGTATATAAGCTCCTTTGCTGCGGGATAACGTCCAGAGAAAGGTTCTCTATGCGATGCAACTCGTCCCGGATGACGGAGAATGTGATATATGGATATTTCGCTAAATTGTGGTTTATCATTACCATGTACTGTGATCACCTAGAAAGGAAATAAATAGCTGGTCTGGTATTTATAGAAATTGAATGAAGTATATTTACTGATTT
>NC_142942.1:52671762-52676762 GCF_046866305.1 Octopus bimaculoides
GATTTGACTGACGGAAACTGTAAGAAGCCCATCGTATATGTGTGTGTGTGTGTGTGTGTGTGTGTGTGTGTGTGTGTGTGTGTGTGTGTGTGTGTGTGTGCGCGCGTTGTGCCTGTGTTTGTCCAACCGGTGTTGGTGTGTTTGCGTTCCAGTAACTTACCGTTTCGGCAACAAGGACTGATATAATAAATACTTACTTTTTAAAAAATTAGTCCTGGAGTCGATTCATTCGACTAAAATCTATCTAAGGCGGTGCCCCAACATCGCCGCAGTCTAATGTTTAAAACAAGTAAAAAGATAAAAGATATTTTTCACTACACTAATAGTATTAAAATTTTCAGTTTTAGTCACTTAAAAACATGTCATAACATGTAGAATTCCTCGAAATATATTCGCTTTAACATGCCAAAAACCCGCTAATATATACGATTTATGACATCCTGCATCTTTATGTATGCATTATTTTCTAATTTAATCATTTCCGAAAGTCATATACCGATCCTGTTGGTATTTTATTTTACCAATTTTTATCAAGCAATTATTATCCCGCTTACCCACCCAAACCTGTTGAAGTTAATGATGTAACGTGTTTTTGCGTCTCTTAGAACATAAAACCGTTCTTTTTTCCCAAATGAGGATATTACTACCTTTTCTAAACTGGTTTTATAAAAAAACACTAGATTTTCAACCACCTTCAAGCATGCATTGAAATTTTAAATTCCTACAATGTATTCGCTTTCAGCCATTAAAACTTGCCGAAGAGGCATTTTAAGAGAATCTACTCTTTTTAGTACACATAGTAATGACTGGATTCTCTCATATGAGAATATTGATGATTTCTTATATAAGAGTAGAATACTCTTAGAATATTCAAATACGAACCATTTTCAAGCAGGTTATAAAATATAAACTTGCTACAATTATATTCACCTTCATGCTCTAAAACCAATTAAATTAGATAATTTAAGAGATTCTACACTGCTTTTAGATATTCTCACGTGGAAATATTGACAAGCTTCACTGTTCTGTCCCTCTTAAAGTTTTTAAAGTTTAGCAATCTGCTAAAGAAGATTATCAAATGTAAATTTTCTACAAATGAATTCGCTTTCATCCGAATAAGCTGGATAATTTAAGAGATTACGTACGCATCCCTTAGAATTCATGATTTTAAACTTTATACACGGATGAAAATTTATATATTGCACTTCGTTTTTGAGTCCATTTTAAAGCAGATTGTGAGATTTAAGACTCAATTCTTTCATATATTCTCAAAACAAAGCGATCGATGAGTTTCTCTAAGAAATTCTCCCCCATTTTAGAATGAATAATTTTCCTCTGTCCTGTTATGAATATTTTAATATTTCGCCTCAGCCAAAAACGATGAAATAGCATTATATAGGATTACCACCAATTATAAACTGTAAGAACCTAATCGTAGATACACTATTTACATTATTTACATTTGACGGATATTTGTCCTCACCTTGTTTGTTGTTAACACAACGTTTCGGCTGATATACCCTCCAGCCTTCATCAGGTGTCTTGGGGAAGTTCACGGACATATGACGTAGTGGTTAAGAGTGCAGGCTACTAACCCTAAGATTCCGAGTTCGATTCCAGGCAGTGACCTGAATAATAATAATAATAATAATAATAATAATAATAATAATCAGATCAGTGGTTTTCAACCATTTTTTGCACGTTCTGCCAATATCGTCGCAGATGCTGCTGTCAGAACGTAACCCCCCCCCCCCCAAATCAAATGCCAGAAGGTATCTCTACCAATTTTCTAACGTCTCTGCTAATCCATTTCCCTTGAAGAGTACTTCGGTATTTATCTCCAAATTGATTTCAACCTATGGACCCTATTGATTCCCATTTTACTCTGCTGGACCCCTGTGTTTAAAAAAATCCTATTATATTCATATAATTAAATATTATTATGAATTGTATATAAACATCTGTTAAAATATTTCGTGAACTGTAGAAGTATAACCAATTTATTGCAGCTGAGTTTTAACAATAAAATCTTATATGGATTCCATAGAGGTTGTGGGGACCCCGTTTGAGAGCCATTGCCTCCGATAAACATCGATGGCATTGAAAACGGTAGATTTTCGTTCAAGGATGGCTGCTAAATTTCTTCGAATACTGGTGCCCAGGCCCCGGCGTACATGTGCAAATGCCCTGTCAACTGTGACCGACGGAGACCCAATAAAGTAAAACCACTGAAGAGACTGGAAATTTGCGACGTTTCACAATTGCTAAAAATGCTATCTGAGACTGTAAATATAGAGAATATATGAGACCTTAAATATGTCGGCAAAAACATATACACAGACGCTAACTCGAATATTATGTAAACTAGGCATTTATGAAAGGTTACAGAGTTCGGTAAACAGTAAAGGATTTAGCAAATAAATATATTTCCGACCACTTCAGAAAATCAATGTGATTTATTCCATTAACAATGTATTATCTAACATTGCAACATCGGCTTAATAATAATTCTGCGAATAGCAATGAACGATATTCTCCCTTTTTTTCACTTTCTCATTTTCCTTTTCTCGCTCACTTTCTCTATTCCTCTCTCCTTGTGTATTTAACTATCCATCTATCTACTTACACACACACACATATATATATATATATTACCTCCCAACACACATATATATATATATATGCACATAAATACACGTACTAACGTATATTATATAAACATATGTGGTCCTGGATGTCTCTGTGTTTGTGGATTTGCGTGTATGTGTGCGTGCGTGTGCGTGCGTGTGCGTGTATGCATGTTTGTGTGTGTATGTGTTGCAGGAAGTGCATGTGTATAGGTGTGTGTGCTTAGGCGCGCATGTTTGCGTTTGTGTGCGTTCGATGGGGTGTCGAATATCTCATGGAATGAGGAAAATTACAACAAAACATTTCATTCAGAAATATTGGGCGTGTTAACTTAACAATTGCTATTGAAGCTATAATTACTGTGGTTCCCATTTGTTTTCATTTCCTACAGATACGAGAAAATGAAGGCGAAAAACCGTACTGAAGCAGTAACGGCAAGTTTAATACTGAAATTAAAAACAATATTATCAAGAACAATATTCATGATTGTGAGAAAGATAATAAAGATTATTAAAATAATAGCTGTGTTGGTAACGGTGGTGGTGGTAGTGGTGGTGGTACTAGAGTTGATAATAATGATATACGTAGTAGGGATGTTGGTAGCACTGGTGGAGTAAGGATGGTGGTGGTGGTGGTGGTGGTGTCAGCGGTGGCGGTGGTAGTTTGGTAACGGTGGTGGTGTTGGAGCTGAAGAGCTTGATGCTAATAATAATAATTTTAACGGAAAAATAGGTATATGTGTTATATATATATATATATATATATATATATATATATAAATACGTGTATATATATATATATATATATATATATATATATATATATATATATATATATATATATATATATATATATATACATATATATGTATGAATGAATATATGTATATATGCATGTATATACATATATATTAAATTTATATGTATGTGTGTGTATATATATGATATTTATACATACATATATATAGATATAGATATATATAAATATATATATATATATATATATATATATATATATATATATATATATATATATATATATATATATATATATATATATATATATATATATATATATATACATGCATACATACATATATACATATATATTCGTGTATGAACAAATACATTGTATATCATACTTACATACATGCATAGTACATTGATACAAATTTATACATAGGCATATAAAATATATATATAAGTTGAATATACGAGTTTGCGTACAAAATACCATTAATTATATTCTACAGAAATAAGCGGAAACATAATTTACGGAAGACATATATAAGTCATAAAGGGTTTCGGATAATTACGTTCAAAATTCTGTCTGTGTGTCCACAACAAGCACCTGCCACCGCAGTGTATTATACTCTAGTACTAATGAGTAGGTTCGATAAATTGTTTATGTAATAAGCATTTAGGAATTTCGAAAGAACGTAAAATAATCCTTTTGGGGAAAGGTAGAACACGAAGCAGATATAAAGCTGTAACTAATATTGTGTAAATATTGGGCGAGCGAAAAATATAAATATTGGATAGAAAAAGCTGAAAGGGTTTTTCAACCCTATACGTTATTATTTCTGGCTTTATCGGTTCTGTGATTCATTGTTCCAAAACAGGAATTATTTCACGTTCTCTCGAAATTTTATATTTCTTTTAACATCAGCAACAAACAACTCTCGTAGTAAAAATAAATTTTCTAAACTTTATAGAGAAATTCGATGGGTTGCTCTGGTCAATTGGTAGAACGCCCGTCATGTTCGAAGAACTTGTAGGTTTGTGCTCTAGGGTCATCCTTCGACTTGCTCTATAGAAATGGTTTTTATCCAAAATTTATGGCATTACCTGCATCCTTTCCCCCCAAAGATATATCTATTATTTTTTTGATCATTGCCCCAACGAATTTAGTTGAGTAATGTGATCCTATAACACATGTTACGTCTGGTGCTTATTCCATCAGTTTCTATGCCCGAACTGCTAAGTTATGGGTGTGTGCATCAATATATATATATATATATATATATATATATATATACATATATATATATATATATATATATATATATATATATATATATATATATATATATATATATATATATATATATATATATATATATATATATATATATATATATGTACACACACAAATATATTCATAATAAATAAATACATGTATAATATATATACATATATGTGTGTGTGTGTGTGTGTACGTGTGCGTGTTCGTGTATGTATGTATCATGTATGTACATATACACACACACAAAAACGCTCGCCTGCGTGTGCAAACCCTGATAAAGTTTGCATGATCAAAACGCTATGTCAACATATATTTACAGAAGCACAAATAGAAAATACGAATAAACA
>NC_142942.1:52684262-52689262 GCF_046866305.1 Octopus bimaculoides
GTCCGTTTGGCTGACTGGCAGCTTGCAAATATAACTGTTGGCGCCAATCTGTAGCGGATATGTGCTCACACATGTCTTCCGATGTGAAGAAAAATTGTGTTATTACATTCACGACTGCAACGGATTAATTAAGCTTGATTAAATTTATAAATTAATATTCAAAAATGGAACATAATTAAAAGAGAAAGAGAAAAGGGAAAAACATATTGTGAAATAATTAAGCAAATTGCTCGATTTAAAAACATTTTCTTTCATAATTATAAAGATTATTCTAATTATCTTTTTTGTTACTGCATTTCAACGTTTTCTGCTTTTTGCTTCATTTATAAATTCATTTTTCGCTTTGTGTTTGAAATGCTAAACAGAAATATAATTGCATTTAAACAACAATAATATAATTCTATTCGTTCCTTTTTAACAAGAAAAGTGTGTTTTATTCTCTAAAAGAAAAATACTATCAGAGAGTAAGAAAGGATTCATCGCCGATTTCTACGATGACTGATTCATTTGTTCGATAAACACAAATAGCAATTACTGAATTTTCGTTTATTTGTCTAAGTATTCCAAAGATAGAGAGTTGATATAACTCTTTTCATATGAAAACTACAAGATAACTCAGTCGATTACGGAATTTATGAATGCAATCCGAATATTTATGCGTGTGCGCGTGTGTGTGAGTGTGCTCATGTATGAACGTCTGTATATATATATATATATATATATATATATATATATATATATATAGGTATGTATGTATATATATATATATATATATTTGTATATATACATATATATATATATATATATATATATATATATATATATATATATATATATATATATATATATATATATATATATATATACGTGTCCTAGATAGATAGATAGATAGATAGATAGGTTTCTTTATTAGCCACACAGGGCTCAACACAGAGGGGACAAAATACAAATGTAGAGTTTTTCTTTTCGAGGGGGTCGAAAACAAAGCAGGAAAAAAAAACAAAAGTGGGGACAACGATGAAAAAAAAAAAAAAAAAAAAAAAAAAAACATCGCAAAACGTTTGGGGTATTTACAAAAAATACGAAATAATACAAAAAATTCCCAATAAATGGGGAGGATCCGTGGAAAGAAAAACCTACGAAAAGACCACGGTAACCTCGGTCTTTAGCGTCACAGTTTGTTAAATAAAATTTCTCTGTTTACAAAATTTTAAAACGTTTTATAGAATCATGGTCAAGGTGGCTTCGTCATTTATACGTGCCATTCTTGCTACATGTATCCATCTTTTTTCGAAACATTTGCTAGACAACACTTGCCTCTCTACTCTCACCTTCCTTTTCAAGTGATACTTGAAAAAGTTGATGAGAGATTGACCAGAGAGGAAAGTATTTGTCTCTAATCCTTTCAGACGCGTCCACCAGATGCATTCTTTGGCCATAGCCACAAGTACGATAAATACAGCTCTTCCTTCCCGTTTAAAGGAAGGAGGCGTGACGATATTGACGATAGACTCGGTTGATAAACCGACTCGTCCCACACGCGACAGCAGTCGTTCGACATAAGCCCACAGCTCCGAAATGGTTGGACACTGCACGAGTGCGTGCAGAACGGTTTCATCGCTCTGACCGCATCTCGGGCAGGTCGGCCCCGCATTTCGCGAGCCGTGTCTATAGAGCTTATCCCGAACGGGTAGCGCCTCTCGGTAACACTGCCAGGCCAGGGATCTCTGGAAGTTGTCCATAGGTCCCGGCCCGAAAGTCGTCCTGAACAGGCGGGTCAGGTATTCCTCGTCGACGCCCAGGTTCGCCCCGAGATCGTCGTCGTACCTGCCCTCCACTAATCCCCTATAGAATGACTTCGTTGTGATGCAGCCGCTCAAGGTCGACCCGGGACGGCAAAGTTGTTGCAGAGCAACGCGACACTCACGGTGCCATTCGCCATTCCTCGGCCTCTTTTTGATCCACGACTGCAGCTCGGTCATGGAGACGAGCTGCGGGAAAGCGCGTCGCACAAACGGCGACCACACCTGCTCACCGTCGTCTACGTAGAGCCGGAGATGTCGCAGTCTCAGCGCATGTCTGCGCATCATCAACCACGGCATGCCCAGCCCTCCTTTCAGCGGGTGTTGGCAACAAACGGATCGCCTCACCATCGGAACGCTTCCTTTCCACAAAAAGCGGAAGAGGATGCGCTCCATTTCGGTGATGGCGCGATCGGGACAAGGCACGACGGTCAGGCGGTATTCGATGACGGACGCGATGTACGCGTTCGCCACCTCCGCCCGACCTTTTAGGGACAGCTTCCTCTCGGACCATTGCCGGCAGAGAGTGGCCACCCTACTCGTTATCTCGTCCCAGTTCTTCTCCGTTTGCAGGTCCGGACCGAACCAGACTCCGAGCAACTTGACCGGACCGTCCGTCCAGCGTCCCACTACTGAGGCGCTGCCGGACGGTATGGGCTTGCTTCTCCAGGTGCCGAGCAGCAAACCCACCGACTTATCCCGGTTGATTTTCGCTCCCGTCACCGCTTCGTAGTCTTTCAGCGTCTCGCCGACAAGCTCGATGTGCTCGTGGCTAGACGCTATGACGGTGACGTCGTCCGCGTATGCCGACACGCTCGTCCCGCACCCCAGTTCTCGCGGGATGCCCCTCAGCGTCGCCAGCTTCCGCAGTAGTGGCTCGAGAGTCAATACGTACAGGAGCGGCGACAGGGGGCATCCCTGACGAACCGAACGTGCAATGTCGAAGGGTCCCGATAGACGTCCATTGACGCGAACAACCGAACGGATGCCTGTGTACAAGGCAGCCATCCAGCCGCGGAAAACGGGACCGAAGCCGGCCGCTTCGAGGACGGCCTCCAAGTATCGATGGTCTACCCTATCGAAAGCTTTCGATTGATCCAAATTGATCAGGGCCCCACCCATGCCAGGTTCCTTAACTACCCTCTCTATGATGTAGCGCATCAGATGGAGGTTGTCATGGATGCTCCGGCCCGGCACGGCGCACGTCTGCTCCGTGCCGACCAGTTTCTCGATGACAAGCGCCAACCGCTTGGCTAACACCTTGGCCAAAATTTTCATGTCTGCATTGAGCAGAGTGATGGGCCTAAAGTTATCTATGGCGTCCCCCTTGTTTGGATCTTTCTTCAGCAGCGTTACCGCTCCTCGGCTCACAAAACCGGGAATGCTCCCGTTCTGCTGCCAGTTGCAGTACACGACCGCCAAGACTTCTCCAAACAAGTCTGGCATACAGTTGTAAAGCTCGTAGGGCAGACCATCCAAACCCGGAGATTTGTCCGTCGAGCAACCCGCCATCGCGTCCCTCACCTCCTCCGCCGTGATGACCCCTTCGCAGCACTCCGCCTCTCTTGCCGAGAGTCGTGGCAAGCTGTGCAGGTAGGCACTAAAGTCCACCCTGCCTTCTCGCTCGCCACTCCTCCCGAACAGTCGGGCAAAATGCCGCTGAAACGCCTCGCACATCTTGCTCGGCTCGAGCAATTCGCGCCCCTGTTCGTCTACCAGAGACCGGATGGTGGCTCTGTTACCCCGCTGCGCCTCCGCCACCCGGGCCTCTCGTGCGGCTCCAACACCTTCATTCCTCAGAGCACGCATCCTTGCCCTGACAGCACACCCTTCATGTTTAGCATTGAAGTGTTGGTCGAGGGCCAACCTCGCCGCTAAAACGTCGGATGCGATGCCACTTCGCAATGCCTCTTCTAACTTTATCACTAGCTCCCCCTCTTCTCTGTTCCTCTCTACAGCTAGTGCCCTGCTATACCTTATTGCTTCCGCCCTCACTGCTCTCTTGAGGGCAAACCACCATTTGTTGTTGACGATGGCTCCCGTCAAAGCCCTCTTTACTAACGTGCTAATCCGGTCTCTGAAAACCTGTCTCGACGGGAAAGACGCGTTTAGTTTCCAGTAACCGGGACCCTGCCTATGTGCCTTATCTAAGTCTAGCGTACACGTCACAAGTTTGTGATCCGTGTAGCTGACTATGTGGAACTGTGGACATCCTAAACTATCTCTATCTCTTGTCCTACACACTATCCTATCTAGATACGATCTCGACGACCCAATGCGGTTGCTCCAAGTCCACGTTGGCACATTTGGGTGGTCGAGTCGGTACCTGTCAGACAACTGGAAGCGTCTGAGCAGGTCTATGAGGCCTTTGCATCCCCTTCTAGTTTTGTCACTCCCCACGTAGTCTAGATGCGTGTCCAAGGTAGCATTCCAATCCCCCACTAAAAGTAAGGGACGAGACGTTCCCAGGAATACTTCTAGACGTCGAAAGAAGTCTGACCGACCTGTTAAAGGAGGCACATAAACTGCCAGCAACCGAAAAGCGCCTCCATCGCTGCCGTCCACATCTAGGACAACCAGTCTACCCTCCGGGTCCGTAAATATCGTCTTTACTTGGAGATCCAGACTCTTGCGAAAAAGAACCGCCGTGCCACTACCGCCCATCCTCGGCAGACAGGGAGAAAAATAAATGTTAAACTGTCCGCCAAACATGGACTTTAGGGCCCGCGGTTCATGGAGTCTGGTCTCACTAATGGCTATGATATCCAAATTGTGTGACTTGATGTCATTTAAGAGGTACCCTTGTTTCCAAGGGGACCCTAAGCCACGCACATTCACACAACCAATCTTCACCATGATTCTATTTATACGTGTGCTTTAAAGCACAAAACAAAAGAACAGAGTGTTACTTGCCGTTAGAAAGTTTTGTTTCCTCCTTGGATTTTTCACCAAGGAGGCTATTGTACAATTTCTTGCACAAATATTTCTGGAATCCCCCTACCGAGTTGGGGTAGAGGGATTTTATTGTGTTGTGTAATGCTGGTGTTACATGAATAATTTTAATGTGTTTTGGCGGTGTTGTACGTGGGTGGTTGTTGGTTTTGATATCGTTATTTGTGATGTTTGTTTTAGAGTTGATGTAATTCATCAACTCTGTGTTTGTACTGTCTATTGCTGTTAGCATTGTTTTTTTTATAT
>NC_142942.1:52696762-52706762 GCF_046866305.1 Octopus bimaculoides
AAGCATACTTGTGGAATGCACCAGTGAAGACTTCAATAAAATGTAAGCACAACAGATCTGATATAAAGGCTTGGAATAGAGAAGAGAAACTGTGCACATTGGTAGAATTTAGTTGCCCAGCGGATGTTAACATAAAGCTGAAGATCAGTGAAAAAAAGAACACTCATGCTGAAATATTGAGAAATCTGCAGTTACTTTATCCAGATTACAAGTTCAGGTTTATACCTGTAATTATTGGGGACCTGGCATATGTAACACACTGCCTAAATACCAATCTTGAGAAATTAGGCGTCTTAAAATCCAGAAAGGAGAAAGCTAATTCGAAGACTACAGATCCAATCCATTAAAGGAACTGTGGAAATCTGTAAAACTTTCCAGAAGTTAATCATTTAAATATCTATGAGCATGTCTAGACATGTAGCTATATAACTATATGCATGGGAATACATACATAAAACATACAAATCTGCACATACATACATACATACATACATACATACATACATACATACATACATACGTACATACATACATACATACATACATCAAAACTTCTATCAAATGTAAAAATAACAGGCCGGATATTGTTGTTTGGGACAGAGGGACAAAGGTATGTACCATCATAGAGGTCAGCTGCCCTGCAGATATAAATATCTCTTTGAAAATCAATCAAAGGAAAATATATCTATGAACAACTGCTTCGAAACCTCGAGCTTCTATATCCAGACTATGAATTCATATTCATATCAATAATAATTGGAGCACTAGGCTTTGTTAGTAAATGCTTAAAGGATAATCTGGATAAACTGGGATTTTCAGAAAGAGAAACCGACCGGCTAATTCGTATATTACAAATACAATCTATGAGTGGAACAGTAAAAATATGCAAGACTTTTCTCAAGTTCCAAATGTGAATTTGTCTGTATTAAGTACATCCCAAAGATGGAGCCTTGTATCTCTGTAGGAAACTGGCTCCCTCCTCAAGGGAAGATTTATCCCAATTAAAAATAGAAGAGACACATACATACATACATACATACATACATACATACATACATACATACATACATACATGGATGCATACATACAGCAGATGTGCATATCTCTTTGATTTTCAAAGAGAAAGAAGATAACTATGGACAACTGCTGTGAAACCTCCAGCTTCTGTATATTTGCATTTCTTCAAATAATAATTGAAACACTTGTTTTCGTATATAAATGTCTAACTGTCAATCTGAAAGAGCTTAAATTTTCAGAAAAAGAAATCAACCAACTGACTCACACGTTACAAATGCAATCTGTAAGTGGAACAATAAATCTATGCAAGACTTCTCTCGGGCTTAAAATGTGACATTGTTTTCGTTATCTTCATTCCAGTGATGGAGATTTGTATCTTTGTTGGAAACTAGCACTTTCTTCAAAGGAAGAATTTAAATGGTAAGAAAATAAAAGAATAGAAAAGAAACATACATACGTGCACAGATGTGAGTGTTTGTTAGAAAGTATGTGTTTATCGATGAAAGTGCATATAACTACAATTCTTGTGTAATTTTGGTTTGTGTTTCTTTCCTATATGTCAAAGAGGACATAAGAAATCAATGAATAAAGATACTTAAAATATATATTGCATAGTTTCTACAATATATAAATCATGTAGATAAACAGCCTTTGGTTGTAGGCAGGAAATGGAACTCTCTATGTGTTAAAACAACTTTAATGAACAACAGCTGCTGGCTTCATTCTTACAAAGCAAAATCTCTCCATTTTGAAAAGAACGTGTACATTGAAAAACGTCTTGACTGATAAAAAAAAAAAATACGATGTTACAAACATGTTCATATGGTGCTCCTGTAAAGCCGCTTTCCAGAAGATTGAAATCAGTAAATGAACAAAAGATTGAAATAATAATGTTATTATCTTGGGAATAATTTTTATACAAAATACTGTATGCACGGAAAGTCATTGGAAGATGTTGTTGCTTTCTATTAAGGCTATGCTGCGCTGATGAGATTTATATGGCCGGAATGTGTACAGTGTAGTCTTTGGACTTAACAAAATCAGACCCTTTCTACATTACGTATTTTCATTTAATTTTTGTTCGTTAAGAGAGAGAGAGAGAGAGGGAGAGAGAGAGAGAGAGAGAGAGAGAGAGAGAGAGAGAGAGAGAGAGAAAGGCAGTGATAAGGCAGGGAGCTGGCGGAAGTGTTAGCACGCCGGTCGAAATGCTTAGTAGTATTCCGTCCGTCTCAGTTCAAATTCCGCCGAGATCGACTTTGTCTTTCATCCTTTCGAGGTCGATAAATTAATTACTAGTGGAACATTAGGGTTCGATGTAATCGATTTACCCCTCCTGACTCAACACGGATCAAAACCTAAAATCAAGAACCAATCTAGATCTCATTCTAGAACTTAATTATTTGAATGTGTTCTTCGTTTTTAAATACTTCCACGTTATTTTAGGATCATTCGTTGATATTGTTGTACAGTCCCAGTCCAACATGGACCAAGTAGACTTAAGTTCCAACGGTACTTCAATCGCGACCACCCGACCAGTCTGCAGCTGCATCATCTAAAATGTTGTTCCTTTCTCCTATTATCATGTGATTTTAGAGGAATTTGCTGATAGTTTTGCATAACTCTAGATCAGTACGAATCCAATAGACCCAAATAGAACGGGTGATCCAGTTGGGACCAAACTATTATTCTAGAGCTATATTATCTAATGAGTCCCTTCCTTTTTATGGTTACCATCTCAATATAGAGTAATCTGTTATTCCCAGCCGAACAAACCACTGCATCGAGGCTCTCCCTTTGACTCGTGACATAGACCTTTATATCGATTAAATAATTGTTAATCATTTCATTGACACCAAAGTGAGGAATGTTGATCCATATGGGTTTTAAGCACACAAGAATAGGTTTTGAGCACACAACAATAAAATACTGTTCGATATTCAGAGACGAAGAGTACCATTTCAGCTCTGCTATTACTTTACTTTGCCGTGAAACGAAACTGCAAGGGGAGCTCACCAGTGATCGCGTGTGCAGTTAGAAAAAGCAGACAAATCTCTCTTAAATTACACAGAATAATCTTGGGGAAAAAAAATTACACATTGATTAATGTCGTCAAAGATACCATCAGGAGAAGAGATGGGATTTTCCAGATTTGAACTCCTTTGGTCATAGCTCTCCTTGATCATTATTGATATGTGGCTAAACAACCATCAGACAATCAATCAATCGAACCCTACTGCAAAATAAAAGCTTCCCTTTATCTCTCCATAGCTTTGGGGTTTGGCTGTCCTGCCATCAATTTTTGTCAAAGCTATTCAATTCGTCCCACCATCATATTCTACCATCTTGTTTGTTGTCATCCTGTCTTTCTTTTGCCTTTTCTCTGAATCTAGTTTGTCAAGTTTTTCATCCATCATTTTTATACTTCCTTTTAACGTGTCTAGCTCAACTCTATTTCAATAATTTTATGGATTTCACTGTTCAAAATTCAACGGAATTATCAACGATAACTCGTAAAATAATTCCTTGTAACTTTCGCACAAAATAAGAAACAAAAACCGTTTGACAAAGAGATGCAGACGACTGTATTGAATCCATTAGAATTAAATTCCAAATCTCCAGGATCCAGACTCAGAACCTAAAGAGACTCAACTATATGCATAATGCTTTTTATTTGACACCTTAGGGATTCTCCTAATTTACTCCCCTTTATTCTCCTATAAATTATTAGCAGCCATGATCCTAGTAAAAGTGAATCAATAAATATAAAGCAATACGTTTCACAAGAAATTGCAATTATTGATTAATTTTAGACACAAAGCCACAAATTATATTCAGAAAAGTATGACAATGAGAGTTTCAAGAATCGGCAATTTAATTGGATTGGTTCCGAGGAGACGAAAACTTTGGTGCCAACTTGGTTTACTGAAATCTTACTTCTGAATGTCTGATAATTGTACAGCCAAAGGTTCATTATGAGGCTGCTGAAAGGCGATAGGATAGCAAAATGGTTAGGGTATCAGACAAAACTGCAATGGATTCAATGAATTCATTTACATCTCTTTATGTTCTGAGTTCAAATACCGCAGAGGCATATATGATGCCGGGATCGATAATACGAAATAAAATAACAAACGCTTGGTTGGTAGATTTAATCAACCGCCTCCGCCTCTTCTCATTACAAAATCTTGTGACCTTATGCTTTTCATAGAAGTTTTTGTAGAGGATCGGAGTAACAGAAACGTAGGATGTTGAGCACAATGATGTAGTTATATTGTTGCACCTGACCAAACTTAATTTCTGCGCTCAAATTATGACGAATTTCAAATTGACGTCCATCTTTAGGGTATCGATAAACTATATAGATTAGTTTATAAATTGGTTGAGTGGATATAATTGACTATTCCGAGCATTCAATATTCCTGGTCCTTTTAGCGGCATTCTGTCTATCTTTATGTTCTCGGTCAAATTCTACCGAGGTCGACTTTCTTTTATCCTTTCGGGGTCGATAAAATGAATACCAGTGGAGCACTGGGGTCGATGTTAGACACAGTTCCATCGCGCGGCACATTAGGAAAGTGTTTACTACAATAGCCTCGGGCCACCAAAGCTTTGTGAATGACTCCGGTCGAAGGAAACTGTGTAGAAAGCCATCACGCGATATGAAATCCCGTGTATGCACGCGCGAGCGTGTGTGTGTGTGTATTTGTGTTTCTGTTTGTCCCCCCACTCACTTGACAGCTTCTGTTAGTTCGTTTGTGTCCCTGCAAATAAGCGGTTCGAAGAAAAGAAGCGACAGAATAAATGATAGAGTTTAAAAAAGGAAGTGTAGAAGAGTAGGCCTGCGGCACTATAACAGAAGACACTTTCCCAATGTGCCGTACAGTGTGACTGAAACCGAAAACCAGGTGGCTTAAACGAACTTCTAAATCACACAGCCTTATCTACGCCTTCTATATTGTATTTCAAGATGATCAAATTATTCCCATCATTTTAAAATTTCCCCAACATCAACGCAACATGTTCTTCAATGGCAGATTTGTCCTTTTATGCTGATACACAGCATCGAGGTGGAAACATTTTTTTTTTCAAACTATAATCGCTCGTGTAATTGTTTCATTTCATATTTGGCATTCCACTCATGACGGTTTTATTGACCTTTAAGTCATATTCCTATTGATTTTGCTATCGATATTGAGAATTCGTATTATCATTATTGCTTTTATTCGCATTAATAATAAAGATTTTAAAAAAAAAAAACATAGGCGTAGGCGAATATCTGGTGTTGGGTGTGTGGCGATGTTGGGGGTTTTGGGGAAAGGTGAAATCAATTGAATCTGTATCGATTATTGATAGTGACTTCGTTTATCGACCCCGGAAGGATAAACGAGTGAGTTGATATCAGAGAAATTTAAAATCAGAATGCTAAAAGGATGGAACAAAATGCCGCAAAGCATTTTTCGTATTTAGTTGTGATCTTAATGCTCGACAGTCTACCGTCTCTGCCAATCTGTCAAACACTTTACCATTTTTTTTTTTTTTTTTGCAAATCAGCCACCATTTTGATTCTGCTAATGTATAGCTTTGATGATGAGGACGATGCGATTGGTTATGATGATGATGGTGAGGAGGAGGAGGAGGAGGAGGAGGAGGAGGAGGAGGAGGAGGAGGAGTGTAATAATAATCCTTTCTGTTGTTAAAGGCACAAGGCCGGAAATTTTTGGGAAGCGGGTATTTCGATTGCATCAACCCCAGTGTTCAACTGATCAATATTTAATAGACTCCCAAAAGATAGAAATACAAAGTCGACCTCGGCGGAATTTGAACTCAGAGCGTAGCAACAGACAAAATATTGCTAAGCATTTCGCCCGGCGTGCTAACGATTCTGACAGCTCACAACCCTAATAATAATAATAATAATAATAATAATAATAATAATAATAATAATAATAATAATAATAATAATAATAATAATAATAATAATAATAATAATAAGTGTTTCCATTATAGGCACAAGACCTGAAGTTTAACCTCAGCACTTGACTTGAACTTCATATTATTTAACCTAGGGAACGAAAACAATTGACCTCGGTGAGATTTGAACTCAGGACATAAAGTGGATAGATGCAATTAAATATCGAAATATATCGACGAAGTTACCTATCGATGGAGGTCGTTCTTATTAACGATATTGATTTCTAGTTTTTAGAGTAGGCAATAAATGTTTCTTGGAAGTGACTACTTGATTGAATCAATAATCAGTATACCATTGGTATTTATATTAATCATCTCTACTGACGACCGCAATGAAAGTCAACCGCGTACCCTCTGTTCCATGTGGATAAATTACTCATTGGAACTTTCGATTACATAGAGATAAATGACAAACTCAGTCTCGCAACCCCATAGGGGTGAGTCAAAGGCAAATTCATGCGCCCAACTTCACAGGGATGGAAAACAAATCTGGGGATACAACTCCACAGAGGTAAAAATTGAAGCCTGGACTTCGATGTCTTAGAGATAAAAGACGAAATCGGTCGGACAGGGCAGAAGTTCAACTCAGACCTCAAAGATTAAATACCACAGTTGTATCTGTCACAACACTGGCCTCTAACTCTTATTTGAAACCATTCTCTCGGTGATATTACTTTCTACCATCGGCACAAGGTCAAGCGTTTTAAGAGACCCGAGAATTTCGTTTCAAATATTGACACAAGGCTAACAATGGAAAGGAGGGTGAAAGGCAAAGTTGACCACGGCGGAATTTGAACTCAGAACGTAAAGACAGACGAAATGCCGCTAAGCATTTTATCCGGCGTGCTGACGAATCTGCTAGCTCGCCGCCTTGCGTAACCCTAATATTTGAGTAGTAAATACTATATCGACTCAATAAGAACGCACTTAAGGACTGTGAATCTTCTCCATTTGCGAAATTACTGTTTCTGCGAAATTATTGCTTGATACTTACCCGCGAATATTGATTAATATTTATTAAAATCGTGATTAATATGTCTTTTAGTAATATCGTTGCTCTTCTTATATACAGTCAATACACTCAAGCACATGTTCAATATGTGTATGTATATGTATATATATATATATATATATATATATGTAAGTATGTATGTACATATATATGCGAGCGTTTGTGTATATATATATATATATATATATATATATACAAGCACAAAATTATATAAACATGCATACATAAATATGCATGCATATTTACGCGCGCACGTCTGTGTGTGGGGATGATGTGTGTATGTGTGTGTGCTTTGGTTGTTATGAAATTTTACAAATAGTATACCACTCAATCTGATAAGATTTTAAAGATATTATTGGAATGAAAACCACATTCAAACGCTTACTGAATCGAACGCAGTTTCTAAACCTTATTGTCTTTACAGCGAAATAAGTTAATATTTCGGCCAGGTAACTCTGGGTAATTTCACAAGGGTTTTTGAGATTTGTATATCATTGTAATTATATATGCTCACACATACACACACACGCGCACACACACACATACACACACACGCGCACACACACACATACACACACATATGTCTAAGTGTGCTTGTGTGTGCGCGTGTCTATGTGCCTGTGTGTGTGTGTGACCTGGGGATAGACAGCATGCGTAACACCAAGCAGCCTCTATTGCGGTGGCTGATTTGTTGGAAAGAGTAGCTAAATTGCCTGGAACCAAATCGTACAATTTTTACAATCGAGCGACATATTGGTTCCAGATACATTATGAGATAGCCACGGTTGGAACGATTGTTACCATAGTTCTCTCCGATCAAAGCTGAAATAGAGTTAAAGAACGTCGAGTATAATAACGAAGACAAAAGCGACAACAACCACAAGAACAACAACAACGACGACTATAACAATACGGCTTCAGTACAATGTAATTGAATATTAATACTAATTAATCTGATGACAGAATACACAGGAACCGGGAAATTAGTTAATTACAAGGATTGTTTAGAAATAATTAAGCATTGTTATTAAACATGAAGGCTGTCATTGCAGCTATTGTGGCTTTCATCTATCAGCTAACAACTGCTTGAAGTAGGAAGTTATTAGAACCACGCACAGCTGTACTCCACCTCGCGCTGTACTACGGAGTATTGTTTTACACGTATATAGAATTATATTGTTATATACGACATGTGGCGTATCACATCATTGCACTAGATTGGTTTCAAATTTTGGCATAAGCCCAGTAAGTTCGAGAGAGAAGGGGGCTAAGTCGATTACATCAATCCCAGTGCTCAACTGGTACTTATTTTATCGATCCGACAGGGATGAAAGGCAAAGTCGACTTCGGCAGAATTTGAACTCAGAACATGAAGACAGGCGAAATACTGCTAAGCATTTCGCCCGGCGTGCTAACGTTTCTACAAGCACACTGCCTTAGTGGATCCCTGAGAGGAACAAAAGTTGAAAATAAACAGCTTTTATCCAACACCTGGCTACTTTCTCTCTCTCTCTCTCTCTCAGTTTGAATCAATGGATTTAGTTGAATCAGTACACCATAAGACAGAACGCTTTGTGGTATTTAACTTCATCTCTTCACGTTCTGATGAAAATGCGTAGCCCAGCAGTTCAGGTGTTGCACTTACGATCACAAGATCGCGGTATCGATTTCCGGACCGAGCTCTGCATTGTGTTCTTGAGCAAGACACTTCATTTCACGTTGCTCCAGTTCATTCAGCTGTAAATGAGTACTCCTGCAACAGAGTGGCGGCGTATCGTTCAAGGGGACGGTTGTGATCTCGCACACTTATGGGGCAATGAAATTGGGTGACCGGATTTACGAGTCCTAGGACTCGGGACAGTATTTATATTTTATTTATTTTTTTTTTTTTTGCTTTCACTTCCAGATTTCTTGGATCGATAAAATAAAGTAATCCATCGTGTATTTGGGTCATTTTAATTTATCTGCTTCCACTCAAAATATTTGGACTTTACCGAAGAACCGAAAAGTGAGAAGAATAATGTAAATACGTACGACCTTCAGCAGAATTTATCCTACTTGCACATGAAGAAAGGGGATTGTTATGACAACAGAAAATGAGAAGATGAAAATAAAAAAGTAGACTTTTGCAAAACATAGCTTGACCATTGGCCAAGAGTGTAAGAAATATTGGTTTAAACATATTTGCCAATCAAACAAATTATTTGGCAGGAAAATAAGTTAATCTTCTGCGATGTCTGTGAGGGAGTTCTGTCAAAGTATTATTTATTATAAAAACGGGAGGGAGAGATTGGAGTAGAGATGATACGACACCCTGGAATCTCTTTCTTCCTGCTTTCTTCTTTTTCTTCTTCTTCTTCTTCTTCTTCTTCTTCTTCTTCTTCTTCTTCTTCTTATTATTATTATTATTATTATTATTATTATTATTATTATTATTATTATTATTATTTATGACTAGCATTAGTTTAAAATGTTGGTACAAGGCCAGCAATTTTATGGGAGGGCTAAGTCGATTACATCGACCCCCACCCCCCACCCACGGGATCAACTGGTACTTATTTTATCGAACCAGAAAGGACGAAAGGCAAAGTTGACCTCGGTGGGATTTGAACTCGGAACGTAAAGCCGGACGAAATGCCGCAAAGCATTTTGTCCAGGCGCAATGGCGATTCTGCCAGTTCGTTGCCTTATCTGCTACTAAGATTGAATTTAGTCGAGAAAAGAATCGTTGTAGGGGTAGACATTATATGTCGAAGGGGTTAGCTGTGTAAATGAACTGGCTCCAAGTAAAACTCGAACACTTCAACGCCGGCTTCAATTATACTTTGGCTTGATCAAAATATATTAATTCGACACTCAGAGAAATGGCGAGAGATAATTGTTTTGATGTTTCGTACATTAATCTTCTTCAGCAGAGTTTGTAGAATGCAAAGAGACAACGAGACAAAAAAGAACATACTGAGAAAAGAAAAGTAAACATAAAAATTGCAAGTGTATATA
>NC_142942.1:52711762-52719262 GCF_046866305.1 Octopus bimaculoides
CAGTTAAATGATTCATCCACAAACACCCCTAGTTTTCTGTGCTAAACTAATGTACAGTCTTGTAGATTTAGTTAGAGAGTCTTTGACTGAAAAGCGCAGTGAATGCTGTGATAAACTGAGATTAGAACCGAATTCACTTTTAAAGAAATATTTCCCGACAGTAACTTCTGTGAAAGGTTGCCTTCGCTGATGAACTTGAAATAAGTCTAAAACATGACTGAAATTATCTCCTGATTGTATAACTTGTAAGAAAAATGAAAATTATGCCAGTGATTGTATAATATTGTTGTCTTCCAGCGACGAGCTGGCAGAACCGTTAGCACGCCGGGAGAAATGCTTAGCGGTATTTCACCCGTCGCTACGTTCTGAGTTCAAATTCTGCCGAGGTCGACTTTGCCTTTCATCCTTTCGAAGTCGATAAATTAAGTACCAGTTGCGTACTGGGTTCGATCTAATCGACTGACCCCTCCCCCAAAACTTCGGGCCTTGTGTTTACAGTAGAAGAAAATATTGTTTTCTTCTCGCTTCGTACGTATTTCCAGTTAAATTTCCAATCTCCCTTATATAGAATATATTTGGAGTTATTTATTATTTTACACAACAGATGTACAAATTACTATCAAAGGATTTTGCGCCGGAATATGAAGGTAATATTCTATAATTTAGAGATGAGCTTATAATAATACCGAAACATATCCAGACTTGTCTCCTATCTCCTGTCAAGTATGCATGCCAGAAAATTCAAACTATAGTTTTACTACCGGCTGCTTTCGCTTTCTTTTCATCATGTATTTGTTCCTGGTTTTAATGTTGTTTATGTTCATACATTAAACGTATTTAATTGGTTCACACTAGCATGGCTAGATCACGTGATAATCTGCGTATTGTTTGTTGCGCTTACTCTCTTTCAGCACGAAAATCAACGGTCACAGCATGGAAGAAGAGTGTTTACTGTTAAGCCAGGAGATATCTTTTGATCATCACGAATCTGTCTGAAGCACAACCGTTAGGTAAGATTATGTTGGTTTTGTTGCTGCCTTTTTTTATGCTGTTTGTGTGTGTGAATGTGTTGTTTTTTTTTTTTTTGTAGGTGAGAAAAATCAATGAAAAGATCAAGTAGAATGATAACGAGGACAATTGTTACTACTACTACTACTACTACTACTACTACTACTACTACTACTACTACTACTACTACTACTAATACTGTTGCTACTACTACTACTACTACTACTACTGTTGCTACTGCTGCTGCCGCTGTTACTGCTTCTGATGCAACAGATATTTATATATTATTACCTATTGTTACTGCTGGCAATGTAAAGCGCGTGTGACAATCTTCTTCGGCAGCAGCAGCAGCAGCAGCAACAACAACAGAAGTATCTGTATCATGATGATGGTGATGATGGAAAAAGAAGGAGATGGCGGAAGAGAGGCACGAGAAATTGAAGGTTTAGAAGAAGACAACGATGACGGTGAGGATGTGACACTTGCTGGGAAAGATGAATTTGGTAAAGGTACCGGAGTTCCGTTGTTGTTGGTGGTGGTGGTGGTCATGGTGGTCATGGTGGAGGTTATAGTGGTGTTTGTGGTGAGGTGATAGTGCAGTTGGTGGGGATGGTGCTGGTCGCGAGAACCGCGGTGATGGCGATGGTGGTGGTGGTGGTGGTGGTGGCGGTGGTGGTGTCACTGGTGATAGTAGTAGCTGTTGTAGCGGCGGCCATGGTAGCGGTGCTGGTGGCAGTGGAGGTGACGGCGTTAGTTTTTGAGCGGTAGTAGTGGTGGTAGAGGTGGGGTTAGTAGTAGTAGGGGTCCTGATGGCGGTGGTAGTGGTGGTGGTGGCGATTTTAGTAGCAGCGTTGGCCTTAGTGATGGAGGTAATGATAGTGGCAGAGGTGCTAGTATTGGTGGCGGCCGTGGTGGTGATAGTGGTGGTGGTCGCGGAGGCGGTGGTGGTGAATGTGGTGTGAGTCTACCAACCTTGGAATTGGTTGTTCTTAGCAAGCTTGTCTGATTAGTAAAAAGTCATAAAGTCTTTCATAAGACACTGCCACGGGTAAAATATCAATACTCACTGATTGCACTGGCAACCATTTCGCTTGATGATCGCTTATTTATTCATTCCTTTATTCATTCCTTTATTCATTCATTTATTTATTCATTTATTTATTTATTTATTTATTCATTCGTTTATTTATTTATTTATTTATTTATTTATGTGAGTGTTGATTTCCTTATTTCTTTATTTGTTTATTTTTGCTGTCATTGATTGATTGATATGGAGAATATCATCAGGAGAACTGCGGATATTATTCAACAGCAAACAACAACAACAACAACAATGATAGCTAAAAGAACGGCGGCAGCAGCAGCAGCAGCAACAACAATATCAATGAAACCCAACTGCAAGAATAACGAGAGAAATGACGACGACGAAGACAACAGCAACAACAACACGAACAATAGTAACAACAACAACTACAATAACAACATTAACGGTTATAAGAATAATAGCTAGAACAACAACGCGCAGGTGTGGCTGGGTGGTAAGATGCTTACTTCCCAACCACATGGTTCCGGGTTCGTTCCCACTGCGTGGCACCTTGGGCAAGTGTCTTCTACAATAGCCTCGGCATGGCCAAAGCGTTGTGAGTGGATTTGGTAGACGGAAACTGAAAGAAGCCCGTCTTACACACACACATATATATGTGTGTGTGTGTGTGTGTGTACGTGTGTATGTATGTATGTATTCATGTAAATGTGTTTGTGTGTGTGTGTGTGTTTGTTTCTCCATTTGTGCCCTCACCGACGTCGCTTGATAACCGATGCTAATCTGTTTGTGGCGTTTTGGCAAAAAGAGACCGATAGAATAAGTACTAGGCTTACGAAGAATAAGTGCTGAAGGTCGATTTCTTCGACTAAAAACCCTTTAAGGCGGTGCTCCAGTATGGCTGCAGTCAAATGACTGAAACAAGTAAAAGAGTGAAAGAAAAAGGACAATGGTAGTGGCAGAAACAACGACTGCTGTAACCAAGGCAGCCACAAGTAGGGATACAACTGCAGCAGCAATTACAATAATAACAAGGGCATTCAGAGAGCGCAAGCCTCCACCAAAGCAACACCAATGTCCTCTCAACGATTAGCTGGAGATGATTTTTAAAATGAGAATATCTGAAATAAACTCGACTGCTCTCGCAAATGAGAACACTAAAAATAAACCCAGTCGCTCTCAAAAATTAAGTTAAAAAAAGACGGGAAAATAATCCAGAATCCTTGTCTAGTACCGGATCGATCCCAAAACCTAATCAGTTCGTACCAGTCACGAGGCCAAACATCCCTGAAATTTCCATCCGAATCTATCCTACGGTTCTTGAGATATCTTGTCCAGAGACAAACACAACTGAAAACAATACCTCCGTCTTAGCGAAGGCCGAGGTAACAAGAACATTCAGAGAGCGCAGACCTCTGCCAGGGCAACACAAACGTCCTCACAATGATTAGCCAGAGATGATTTTTAAAATGAAGATATCTGAAAGAAACTTGACTGCTCTCAAAAACGAGAATACTAAAAATGAACCCCACTGGCTAGGCTTTAAAAGGGCGCATAAATAAAAGAAAAAAGAATATGTATATATATATATATATAGAAACGTGTGTGTTAGTGGGTATTTTGTGTTTTCGCACAGATTCTGTCTACCAGATATAATCACACACCATTAGTCGGCCCAAGGCCTCAGTAAAGACACTTGCGTAATGTTCCGCATGTTGGAACTGAACCAGTAAACATTTTGCGATGGAAACTTCCTAACCACACAGCCATCGACGCAACTATCTATTTAACCATATACCTTATTGTTTATCCTGTTGCTTGTTTGATGCGTTGGACTGCGGCCATGCTGGAGTACAGTCTTCAGTGTTTTATACGAACAAATCAATCCTAGTAATTATTTCCTTTTTAAGCCTGATACTTATCTTATCCTTCTCTTTATGCCGAACCACTATGTTACGAGGACATAAACAAACCAACACCGGTTGTCAAAAACACAAAGACACACACACACAAAGTTATATATTGCCTCCAGCATCTACGTCTATTACTTCACTTGCCCCTGAGCTCCTAGCTACCGCCCTAAATATAGAAAATATTGAATAAGTTTTTTGGCCATAAGCTGTAAAGTAACAATCGGGGCATAGAAAATCTTGGACACAAACCAAGAATTTCTTTGAATGGAATAAGTCGCACTTAAAAGAACGAGGGAAAAGAAACTACAATTATACGCGACATCACAGTTCTAAACTACATTATGCTTCAAGTTCGTTTGCAGCAGCAACTACAACAACAACAACAACAACAAGAGCAGCAGCAGCAGCAGCAGCAGCAGTAAACTCAAGTAACAACAATGGAACTGACAATAATGGAAACTGCATCAAATACAAAAACAGCAGCAGCAGCCGTGACAGTAGTAGTAACATTACTAAGTGTAATTTCTGCAACAACGTCAAACAAGAAGAGTGAAGAAGAATTGTGTGTATGGGATCGACTCTAGCTATTCCACCTCTACGTGAATAATAACACTTTGGTCATAATGGCTTCTATCCAAAATCAGTCTGCTAATAGATTCTGAATTTATTTCAGAATGGATTTGACCAAGATTTAAGAAACGTCTATTAGGGCAGCTTATGAATTGATGCTTCAATTTCCATTAAGAGTGCTTTGCAACCGTCCACCTTATCACCGTATGCTTCGATCAATGTTTGTCTTTGGGTGAACGTCTTAGATGGCTGTTTGCAGATTAATGGAATAGAAGAATGTGCATTCAAAGAGAGGAAGAGAGAGAGAGAGAGAGAGAGGGGAGGAACAATAACAAAACGAAGCAAATATAACCGAATGAATATGGGGAGCGAGAATGAAGTGATATTTTCACTTCAAGATTCAGTGTGTATTTCGTGCATAGAGAAAAAAGATGATTATAACTACGATGTTATTGATTTTTATTTTTTGTTAACATCAGGTCAGTATTTGTAGAGAATAAAGATTAAAGTCAATCGATTCCGTTCTCATATTTCGTATGGGACTAATATTCTATTCATACCTGTAGATTAAAGATTGATGAATTCCGTATTTGATTCAGATGGGATTTGAACTCACTCAGTTCACTACACAAATATATATATAGAGAGAGAGAGAGGGAGAGAGAGAGAGAGAGAGGGGGGGAGAAAGAGAGAGAGAGAGAGAGAGAGGTGCAGTCGTGGCTGCGCGGTGACTGCATGGCACTTTGGGCAAATGTCTTCTACTGTAGCCTCAGGTCAACCAAAACCATCTGAATGTGTGTGTGTGTGTGTGTGTGCGTGTGTGTGTGTGTGTGTGTGTGTGTGTGTGTGTGTGTGTGTGTGTGTTTGTGTGTGTGTGTGTGTGCTTGTGTTCGTTCCCCACCATCACTTAATAACCGATGTTTACACCCCCCGTAACTTAACGGTTCGGCAAAAGAGTCCGATAGAATAAGTCCAGGGGTCCAATTTCTTCGACTAAAAGGCGGTGCTCCAGCATAGCCGCAGTCAAAATGACTAAAAAGAATCAAAGAATATATATACACCCAGAACTATGCTAATAGCTTAGGAGAGAAATTTAGGATTTATCGGTTTTCTGTGAATCGATTTTGATAAAACTGTTCCCAGTTGGTTTGCACAATATGGCAACACCATTGTTATGTTTTCATTATTCTGTGTAATGTCCTTTCTTGTTTTATTTCAGATTCTTCAGTCTTTGAGTGAACAGGTTGCGGTCTCAAAGCGACGAAAATATTTTGGCAAATTAAATTTAAATGTTGAAGTGAATCTAACGGTTTTTGTGTGTTTCTTAAATGGCTTATAAACACCTTCCACGCTGAAACTGTTTTCGTTCCAGCACACGATCTCAGATCAGGTTGCTTGCTATGCAAATACATCTCGTAATTCCAAAAGGTTAAAGAAAAGTAGAAAATAAGAAAACTCGAGATCATTCTAATTGTTTTGCTTGTTATCCTCAGCAAATAATTCGCTTTTGTTTCTTTTTTGTCTTTGTTTTTTTTTTCTTCTAAGGGCGAAATAAATAAATTAGAATTTATAATGAATACAGTTAACCTTAATTTTGTCTTGTTTTTGTATTTGTTGGTTCCATTTCCATTAGCATTTTGCATTTAATGAATTCACGTTACCTCAGTGTTTTTAATAATCGGTTCTTTAAAGGGAACTAGAAGCTAATTAGGTCCTCCCAGAACGATGGTCACCTAACCATAACACAATTAATTACATATTTCCCATTTGAGTCAACTAAGTTATACCAGGTTTTGTTGTTGTTGTTTTTTTGTTTTTTTTTCATTTCATTTATTTTTTTTTTTCTTGTCAGAGGTCCATTTCACGAATACCTGGAAAATTAGTCTTTGCTTCGTTTCGTTGCGTTTTAATTATTTAGAACAGGGTGATCGACTGAGACGAACGACACAGCTAAGGTGCTAAGTTTTTCATATTCTCCCTTTGGGAAACATATATTTTTTTTTTTTACTCAACCCTCTGACTGCTGACGTGTTGGCTTGTTAAATAAGATCGGTTCGTAACCATTTTGCTCTAAATTTCACTTCACTTCCTTGTTCTGTACGGAGCGTCTTATCTACTCACAGTCTATGCTCTTCAACAAAAATGAATAAGAGAAAATAAACAGAGAGAGAATGAAAAATCTTGTAGTTTTAGCGATTTAAAACCTAAAGGCAAATTTATGAACGTCACTAAAGTGGCAAGAATACAAAGTAGTACCAGCATTGCTAGAAATAAGAGTCAAAAAGAACTCATTAGCCACAAAAAGCATTATTTTAGTAAGTTAGCGAGAGAGACAGAAGTGCCTACCGTAGTGAGACAAAGGTCCCCATTCATGTAGCAGATATATGGCCTTTAGTCGAACAAATTGACTCTAGGACTTATTCTCTGTAAGTCTAGTACTTATTCTATCGGGTTTCTTTTGGCGAACCGCTAAGTTAAGGGGACGTAAACACAACAACATCGGTTGCCAAGCGATGGTGGTGGGGACAAACACAGATACACAAATACATATATATATTTACGACGGGCTTCTTTCAGTCTTAATCTACCAAATCCACTCACAATGTTTTAATCGGCCCGAGGCTACCGTAGAAGACACTTGCCCAAGGTGCCACGCAGTGGGACTGAAACCGGAACCTTATGATTGGGAAGCAAGCTTCTTACCACACAACCAGGCACATTTTTTTTTTATCTAAGACCACAATACACAATATGTAGTCTGTAATATTTTGGTGTGTAACTTCAAGATTGCCTATGAGCTATTTCTAGCAGATTCCGTAGCTGGTTAGAAGCCCCCTCGTTGGCTTAAGCGATTCTACTTTTGATGACCTTGCTCAAATCTCTCAATGTTTATCTTTTTTTCCTTGCTTCATCCGGCCGTGGCCATTATTACCGCTTGAAAGGATAATATAATGAAGCAAAATTTTA
>NC_142942.1:52724262-52736762 GCF_046866305.1 Octopus bimaculoides
CAACAACAACAACAACAACAACATATGCCAATATTGTAATTCTATCATAGCTTCACATATTACTACTCGCTGTCAAAGACAGACAACTGGTCGTTTTGACTACACAAGCATAGTGTGATTATACTAAATGCATAAATGGGGGGAGGCTGGAGGAACGGATGTGAAGAAGTATTTTAAATAGCTAAACAAGGTACCCACGGATATTCATATTTGCATAAATAGATTTTATGTCACACACGTATATGGACGTACATGTGTATACACATATATATGTATGTGTGTATGCGTGTGTGTAGCTATCTGCATGGTATGTGTGCCACACTGTGTCTATATACGTATGCGTGTGTGCATATGTATATGTAAATAGTTATATTTCATGTATATGTATATGTGGTGTGTGTGTGTGAGTGTGTGTATGAGTGTCTACCTGTGTGTTATTACATAATTTCACACACAGATTTTATGTATAAATATATATATGCATATATATATATTTATATATATATATATATATATATATATATATATATATATATATATATATATATATATATATATATATAAAGCGAGAGAGAGAGAGAGAAAGGTATGTATGTCTATGTTCATAATTGAATATTTGTATATATATATATATAAATGCACCGTCAAAAATCTATTACATAACTCTACTGCCACGTACATTGGTGCAACTATAAACTTTAAACATCGCTACGCAGCCCACATGCACTCTTTTAGATACGACAAACACAGTAAATCTACAACATTAGCCAATCATATTCATCACCTCAAAAACAAAAATACCCAATACACCTTAAAATGGTCCATCTTAGACTCTGGAACTCCATACCAGGGCCAGCGCTCCAATTGCAAGCTTTGCCTAACGGAGGCGTTCCATATTTTAAAATACAATTCTCCCACTCTACTTAATCGATATAACGAAGCGTTTAGCAACTGCAACCACCGCTCTTTCCACACATTCAGGTTCTATCACAAGCAAAATTGCACAAATGATCACGCAACATAATAACACAACCCCCCATAGGCAATCTATTCAACCTGGCAAAAACATCCATCTTTCACCATCTTTTGAATAGGATTATTTCCTTTCGATCATCTCACCACACATATACCACCAAATCTATTTCTCCTATTCTCAATTTCACAAGAACACCACCTACACAAACAGACTACGTCACCTCTTTCAATCCCTTTCCACCGTCTATAAATAGGGTTGGCAGCATCCTAAAATATGATACTACTAACTACCTTTCCCACCCATCCTTTCCTTTATCTCTGTCCTTGGTTTATCACTCATACCCCCACCACTTATATATATATATATATATATATATATATATATATATATATATACGTGGAGGTGCAATAGCCCAATGGTTAGGGCAGTGAACTCGTGTTCATAGAATCGCGGTTTCGATTCTCAGACCGGGCGTTGTGAGTTTTTATTGAGCGAAAACACCTAAAGCTCCACGAGGCTCTGGCTAGCGGGTGTGGCGAACCCTGCTGTACTCTTTCACTACAACTTTCTTCCTGTTTCTATTGTACCTGTATTTCAATGGGCCAGCCTTGTCACACTCTGTGTCACGCTGAATCTCCCTGAGAACAACGCTAAGGGTACACCTGTCTGGGGAGTGCTCAGCCACTCGCACGTTAATTTCAGGCTGTTTCGTTGATCGGATCAACTGGAACCCTCGTCGTCGTAACCGACGGAGTACCCCGATATATATATATATATATATATATATATATATATATATATATATGTATATATATATCCCTACACACACACACACACACACACACACACACACACACACACACACTCACACACTCACACACACACACATATGCATATATTCTTCTATATTCAGAAACACACTCACACAAATATAGTGCCAATCCATTCATCAATGCATATGCGAGGGTGTATAAGAGGATGTGTGTTTGGTTGTGTGTGTGTGCGTGCGTGTGTGTGTGTGTGTGTGAGAGAGACTGTGTGTGTGTGCGTGTGTGTGTTGGTCTGTATGTGTCCGACTGTGTGTGTTCATGCCTTTGTTGATGCATTATCTAATCTCCATACATAATCTCTAAATCATAATATAATCAGAATATTTATCATTCTCCACTTATTTCGCAGATGAAAGGAAAAGCTAATGAGACAAGAACAACGTCGCCGGCTTTATGGAAGAACAGATCGATACTTGAGATAGTCATGGCTGCCTGATGAAAAGAAATCTCTATTATACCTACATCATACGCATTAGTACCCAACATGCTATCATGAGTCAAGATGGCGACTGTGGGGAATAGCAAAACTCTACGTACTTCCCTCAATATCCTTCCCGCGAAGATAATCCCACGCGCCATGCTTCTCACGGCTTCTGTGCTTGGTCTATAGGAAGCTATGCGTCGAAAGGATTGCAAGATAAATGTAAAACCGACCGCATAAACGATATCAATGATATATCGCACGTAAGCATGACCTCCAACACGCTTCTGTCTGATCTCCTATATGCTTGTTTCTCGGATTTTCAACAGTCTTTTTATCAGTCAGCATGTAAAGACATGTGTGTGTATGCATACACACACACACACACACACACACACACACACACACACACACACATACATATGTATATATATATAGATATATATGTATAGATAGATATATATTTATACACACACATATAGACTAGTATTTACTAGTAAGCCTAGTATTTATTCTGTCGGTCTCTTTGCCGAACCGCTAAGTTACGGGGACGTAAACACACCAACATCGGTTGTTAAGCGAAGGCGAAGGAACAAACACAGGCACATAAATACATATATATATATATATATATATATATATACATACATACATAGTAGACTATAGTAGAAGACACTTGCCAAAGGTGTCACGCAGTGGGTCTGAACCTGGAACCATGTGGTTGAGAAGCAAAGCTTCTTACCACACAGCCACTCTCGTTATTGTAGGATTAGGTCTTTTCTATATATTTTTAAAAACTGTTTTTAAAAATGTTTTACGAAATCAACATGGCATTGTACTGATTACTTGACCTAAAGGTGTTCACATGCTGTGTGTGTTTGTTTTTAGTTTTAAAATATTTTCTATTAACAGCAGTGTACGCTTTTACTGAGTGTTCTATCGATTTTACAGATGTTCAAGTCTACTGTTCATTTTAATAGACATTTTCTGCTAAGTGAGTATCTCGTCGCTTTTCTGAAATTACGTTGGGGTGTGTGTTTCTTATTGAGTTTTGGTTGTGATTAGAGATTTTGTAATTATCTTTTCTACTCTAGGCACAAGGCCGGAAATTTTGGGGTAGGGGGCCAGTCAATTAGATCGACCCCAGTACGCAACTGGTACTTCATTTATCGAAAGGATGAAAGGCAAAGTCGACCTCGGCAGAATATGAACTCAGAACGTAGCGGCAGACGAAATATCGCTAAGCATTTCGCCCGGCGTGCTAACGATTCGGCCAGCTTGCTGCTTTAGAGGTTTTGTAATTATACGTTACTCATTCAACTATTGATAAACTTAATAGAAATTCTGTTGATAATTTCTGTATGTGTGTGAGGCCAAGGAGCGTATATTTACGAGTGTAAGAAACATCTAAGCGACATTTAAATTATAAGGGAGGTTATAACAAGCTACAGATCTTTTTATCGTTTGTTATTATTCTGACCTTTTTCCTTTTCCTTTTTCTTTTTCAGCGGTAGATTAATTATACTTATGACACACCTTTGTTTTATAGTTTTGTTCTTTGTAGCATCGCATAGATATACGTCTATTAATGTTTCGCTTGTCTTTTACAAGTACATCAGAAGTGTTTATTTAAAACGATCTCACCAGCGAGAAACTGGGAAGAAAAGAGAGAGAGCGTAGGTTACAGCTACTTATGAACAATGTAATGAACAGCGAACACCGTAATTGTTCCACAAATTCGCTGTCGTGCAACAGCGTACTTATAAAAAAGCTTGTAAATATATTTCCAGCGTAGACATTTATTAAATATACATTTAACCTCGCTATGCAAGTAGACCGCTTTGTTAAACTTCAAGTCTCTCTCTATAGAACGGAACGAAAAACTACTCAAGTAATTAAACCTACCTGTACAATCTCTTCATGCGAAAGTAGTCGAGTTTTTCTTCACTTTATTCTGTAATGATAACCCTGTAATTTCACAACAGAGGTCGTTGCTGGCTAGAAAGTAATATTATTAAGTTTACAGCTCATTAGTTGACTCACAGTGTTAAATCTATCTTTTGTAGTGATTTTATTTTGATAGAAGTGCTAATAAGCATAGTTCTCCTTTCCATTTATTAGACTAGAAAATAACTCAACAAACGGATGCGTAACTCTAATTAGATATACTGCGTTTAAGTTTCTATAAGCTATCAAAATTTTGCCGTAGACCGAAACTATTACGTAAGTTATTAATCTTAGGATTGTCTGAACAAATCACGGATAAGAAACTCAGATAAAACATCACTTTAGATTAGACAAAAAATAATTTGGCAATCAAACAAGGGGGAAAAACTTTATCAGTCATGATTTCTGGCGAATGGAGTTCTTTTACAGAGAAGTGAATTTTGTTTTAAACTTATAATCTTCGGTTTGAATTTTTATATTCTAGCCACCGTTGTTGTTTAATAACCTAATTAACTGCGTTATGTGATGCGATATTATATACTATTATGATTAAAACGTCTCATAAATTTATCGTCATTTGCATTAACGACTCATTTCATTTCTAAATTGAGATTTTTCATTTTTGTTTTAAGTATGTTTTCTTAGAGAAAGCAATTCCAAGAGCAATTTTCTCTCAATTTTTCGTTGCTAATCAAAATCTGTTCTAATGAGAAGCATGTATATGTAATCTCTACTATTTTCTGTGGGTGTTTTTAAACACTGTCAGAAAATGAATTTAGAACTTCACTTGTATGGCATAAAAATCTCCATTTAATCAATAACATGCAATCGATTGGCTGTCAAGTTACAGCATATCATCTATTATTGTATTGCAAACGTCTTGAGGTCAGAAGTAAATAGAAGCGATAACAACAACAACAACAACAGCGACATTTATAAAACAAAGAAGTTGTAGTTCTTTTCTATTCAATCCCTTCGTTCAATTAGATGAAAAGGTTAGCGACACGGTCCTTTACGGGGCCTTTCAGGCTGGCTGGAGGAAGACAGGAAGTTATCCAGAGAGCGATGATTGCCCGATCACTTGCACATGGATGCGACACCCCTAAAGAAGCAATGACCAATCGTTTGCCATCCCTTTCTAAATTTGTCACACAACTGCTCTTCATTTCTTTCATTCCTTTGTGCACATGCTTTTCTCTCTTCTCTCTCTCTCTCTCTCTCTCTCTCTCTCTCTCTCTCTCTCTCTCTCTCTCTTCGTCTCTCTAACTTGATCTCTTCCTATCACTCACTTTCTTGCTCACTTCGCCACTCTCTCCCATCAAGTTTAACTGTGTGATTTCAGTATTATTCCAGTGTGTGAACTGAGCTGTGACTCCATTACAGAGAACACTTGAGCCTTGTACAGACGAGCATTCGGTTGTTCAAAGCCAAACATTCGCTACATTCTTTTGTTCGCCAGTCAGCATCACCTGATTTACTCTGTTTAACACAAGTACCGTACCTATTTATATAATCAACCCTAACTACGTCTCCCTTATTTATTCCACCCACCAGCCCATCCATCTGCTACCACAATCAGAAGCAAGGTTTAGTTTAGCTGTTGTCATGCAAGGAAGGCAATAATCCTTTCTACTGTAGGCACAAGGCCTGAAATCTGGGGGAAGGGATAAAATCGATTACATGGACCCTAGTACGTAACAGGTACTTATTTAATACACCACGAAAGGATGAAAGACAAAGTCGATCTCGGCGGAATTACTTCCATGCATATAGACATATCAGTAATGTGTATTTATAAATGTATATTATGCAGTTATTGTTAATATATTTCTCTCTCTCTCTCTCTAACTGTATATATATATATATATATATATATATATATATATATATATATATATATATATATATATATATATATATATATATATACGTACATATATATACACACATATATGTCTATATGCATACGCACACATACAAATACACACACATATGCGCATACATACATGCAAACAGACATTCATACTTATATCCATACACTCCACACACATACATACATACATACATACATACATGCATGCATACATACATACAGGCGAAAGGGTCAGCCATATATTTCATAGGGGCCAATTCAATTCCGAGGAAGGAAGAAAGACACTGGCCATCATAGACCGGCGCCCTTCTCCATCTAGAGACATGATTGCAGAGAAATGATTATTGGTTTCTGGGGGTTTTTTGGGGGGTTTTTTTGTTTTTCTTTCCTCCGTAAAATATATTAGGCCCAGTTGTGCGGAAAAGGCGAGAGGCGGGGTGGAACGAAAATGTAATATTAATGAGGGAAGCTGTTTGACAGTAATCTGTCAGAAGAATCTGCGACTACAAGATTTTATAGGAAATTTATTTGCAAGGCTAACAAAGTTTCCTTGTAAATCATGGCCAATGATGTGGGCTGTGCAGGAAACGGCATCGTAAATATGGTAAATGCCTTATTGATCTTCCTACTACGATTCTCTCTTCCCGGTCTGCTCGGTCTTGCTCTTCCTATGCCCTGCCGCCGGCGCAAACCATCCATTTCTCTCCCTCGCTCTCTCTCTCTCACTCCCCCCTCTCTCTCTCTCTCTCTTCAATAATTCTTTTATATCTCCTTCTATCCTTCCTTCTTTCCTTCATTCATTCATTCATTCCTTACTCCTGTAACCAGTCTCACCCTACCACACTCTCTTGCTCTCCCTTTCACTTTACATTTATCTTTCTCCCCCACCCCCACCGCGCCGCCTTTTCTTACTCTCCCATCTCTCCTCTGATCTTGATCGCTATCACTTTCTCTCTCTTTCTATTGCTTTCTCTCTCACTTTCTCTTTCTCCCTCTCTCTGTCTTTCCCCTCTTTCTCCCTCTCTCTCTTTCTCTCCCCCTCTCTCCCTCTCTCTTTGTCATTCTCCCTGTCCACCCTTTCTATTGATTCGCCCTCTATACTTGTGTTTCTGCTTCTCTCTATATAACGCTGTACATTTTTTCATTCTGTATATATAGATGTGTGCGTGTATGTGTGTGTGTGTGTGGTTGCGTGTATGTATGTGCACATGTGAATGCGTGTGAGCATATATTATATATATATATATATATATATATATATATATATATATATATATATATATATATATATATATACAAGAATAAGGGCAGGGAATCGTCAATTAATAATAGAATTAATAATTAACAATTTTGCCAAGTAGTTCAGTATGAAAAAACCTTTATCGGTAAAACCATTTATCATCATAAATATACAGGGATTAGCATTGAGTTGCTTCTCCAACATACTGAAAATTTAGAAATAGCAGTCAAAGAACTACTGATTCTAAACTACAAATTTTTCTCTAAAACGGATAGCGATATTTATGGCACACACACACACATATATATATATATATATATATATATATATATATATATATATATATATATTTATTTATTTATTATAAATATATATTTATATATTTATATATATAGAACCTTCAGAACCAGAAAGAAGGAAACCATGATTGTCCCGTGGAGGACTTTGGTCCTCAGCCGCCTGGACTACTGCTCCCAGCTATGGTCACCACACAGTGTAAAATTAACATCGGACCTTGAAGCAATCCGGCGAAGCTTCACAAAGAAGATTGTGTCATTGCAACGGCTCAGCTTCTGGGAAAGGCTGAAACAGCTCTCTGCTCCCTGGAGCGAAGTCGGGAGAGATATGCAGTAATATACATCTGGAAGGGATTGTACCAAATTTCGGCATTGAAAGCTACACAAATGCCAGAACGGGTTGCCACTACACAGTACCAAAGACCCACAGCAACGCCGTCACACTTCAAGACCAGTTTCAGGGGCTCACAGCTTTTTAATATACTCCCAAAGATCCCGTGAGACCTACTCAGAGTGGATGTAGGCGTTTTCAAGTCAAAACTGGATCTCTTCCTCTCGAGAGTCCCATATGAACCTACCTCGCGGTTGGAGGCGCAAATGATTGTAGCGACGTCAAACTCCCTTATTCACCAAATGCCACATATCAAAGGAGGCTCTCAATAATAACAGTGTCGCAAACGGTGGTTCCCCAGCATGGCCACAGCTTTGAGCTGATAAAACAACCAAATATAACAAATATATATATGTATATATATTATAAATATATTTGTATATTTATATACAATATATAAATATTATATATATATATATGTATATATATATATATATTGTATATATATATATATATATATATATATATATATATATATATATATATATCATACACACACAGGCGCACTGACTCAGGCACGCACACACAGACATATAGATACTTCTACAGATGTTGTACGGGTATTCACTCACTCCAGCACTCCTTCGCTCCCTCTCATCTGACACCTTCTACCTTACCATAACACACGTAACAAAGCATAAGATATCTAGCATTACAGCCATTACACTCAGTCACATCAACCAACCAAAAACATTAGTGCACCGAAACCACAACTGTAAATGTTTCTTCGGTCGATAAACTTCGGTTTTATCAAACAAGCATCTTCATCGTCTCTACCATTGCTACACACGCCTTTTATCATCTCCACCGCCTTCGTCATCTTCATACAGACAAACACAACACAGACACAGAGAAAACAACATGCCTGGTTCTTTGAAATAGCAAAATTCTACCTTCAACAATATTTATGAGAAACGAATGAGTTATGATTCTACGTTCGTATTTTCACGCTGTGTATTTCTCATTCCTTCTCTCTCTCCCCCCCCTCTCTCTCTCTCTCTCCCTCTCTCCCTCTCTCTCTCTCTCTCTACCTACCTACCTATGTATTTCTGAATATATGTATATACATACATGCATATAAACATATATATATATATATATATATATATATATATATATATATATATATATATATATATATATATATATACATATATATATATATACATATATATATATATATATATATATATATATATATATATATATATATATATATATGCATGCATACATACATGCATGCATACATACATACATACATACATACATACATACATACATACATACATGTACATCGTGGCACTCCGTGAAATTAATGTGCAAGTGGCTAAGCGTTTCTCCACAGACGCGCGTACCCTTAACGTAGCTCTCGGGGAGATTCGACAACCAGCCGTGCAGCATCTCACGTATTTCTTCCTGACTTTCATCGTCTATATTCCTGCCGTAAGACTTCACGTCCACACACGCCAGCTTAATTTAATTCGTCTTTAGTCGAAAGACACCTGTTGTTAATGTCCTGTTATTTGCAGTTGTATTTGTGTAACATTTCTCCGTTTTTTTTTTCTTTTCGTCATTGTTTTCGTATACATTCGCTTGCTTTCTTTCAAATAATCTTGTGCCCCTTAGCTTAGATTTCCTTTGGGCTGGCCAGATTAGAGCAGTCTCGGGATGATCCCGATATTATTACGTTGATCGTAATAATACTATTTCCATTATATGGTTCGCTAGTACCAGTATTATACCACGTTATAGATTTACGCAATTCGACAATTCGAATTTTATCCTGTATGTTTGATTTGCTAGACGTAACAGGTACATCGCCCAAACCATTCCCATCAGTCTATAAAAAACATTCTTAATTATGTACTGTATAATGTTGTCCTGGGTATTAAAAAAAAAACTAATAATCACGCCTGGGCCGTCTTTGATACAAGATGTGCTTGATCAGCGCTCATCTGAATCAAGCAAAACCAACAATAACATATATTGCAAACTGTAAAATAACAGAGCAGCAGGCGACTCAACATGCTTAGGGTTTGTTGGTGTTGCTATTATTATTATTATTATTATTATTATTATTATTATTATTATTATTATTATTATTATTATTATTATTATTAATGGACTGAGGAAAGAAGCGAGAAACGTCCATAATGTATTTGTTTTTTTGTTTTTTGGGGTTTTTTTTTCAATGTCAATAAACCAAGATGAAAGGACTTAAATAGCTACAAGCGTAAAGAGAAATTAGCTCGTCGAGCCAAATCACACGAGATTATTTTAATGTCTGCGGAGATCGTCGCTGGAAAACCGTACCAACAGCAAAAACAACTCAATATTCATTGAAAGAAAAAAAATGTCTTTTATCAATCACCCTATAGAAATAAAAAGCAGAAAAAGTATAAAAAAAAGGTAAATATAAAAAAACTTTAACAGCAACGATAAATTTATATTTCATTTGTATATTTTAAGTATTTTTACTCTACATTTTCTTTTCTTCTCTTAACGGGTTTTTTTTTTATCTAAATCATTCTGTTATTCTTTCATTCATTGTATTCTGTTATGCTTTTAAACTGTTATACTTTTATTTATTGTACTGTGTTCTCCTATTTAAATCAAAACTTCCTCGGATTGTCCATTAAACAGAGAGATAGCGTTGCTGTCTGAATAGCAGTATTTACGACTACGGAATTATAAGGTGCGAGCAAGTGTGCGATACTCGTTTAAAATTTATTGCATACTCTAAATGACTTTCCGGAATAAACCTGATCCAAAGACACTTTCTCGAATTTCATTTACGACGGCAATATCCTATTGGTGGCCTAGACAGGATTACGACTTTATAGTCGTGCAGTATATAGATAAAGTAGACGGCAAGTTTTTAATGGTTCTTTGTCTTCCTGTGAACATTTTCAACTACATACATACATACATATATACACAAAAAAACATGCATACATACACACAAATACATACATACATGTACATATATATGTACATATGTAGATATCACTATCGATGAAAGAAAAGTAACTATATTCTTTGATCTGATGAGCAAGCCTTTTTACCTGTATTCATTTATAATTTATTCAACTGAATCATATAATTTATATTATATACATTAATTCAGGCATATAAAATAATTTATCTATTTATTTATAAAACACTAAAATCAAGTTTTTTTTTTTTTTATATGAGAAAAACTGCGAAACGTTCTTAGTTATATGGATGTCAATCTGTGAAATAATTTTTCTCATCTTATTCTTCCTCTCTTTCTTTATATATCTCGTACTCTCCTAATGAAATAATCATTATTAATTGGATTTACTGGATTTTAGCTGCATCAGGCTATACAGTACATCCTTTTGTTTTGCTTTGGTTTACTCTGTGGGTTGTTTCGTAATCCATCAAAGGAGTGCCACCGGTTTAGGTAAATCCACATATTGTGCATTTAACGAACAAGAAAGTGAGAAATCAACACCACATTGGTTGGTGAACAAACAACTTTAATAAAATGTACGCATGCATGTGTGGATGTATGCCTGTGCAGATTTGTATGTTTTATGTATGTTATCTCATACATAGAGTTGTATGTATGTATGTATGTATGTATGTATGTATGTATGTATGTATGTATGTATTATCTATGCATCTATGTATGTGTGCGTGTATGTATATATGTGTTTAGCGACTGAAACCGACAAATTATGACTAGATAAATACATCCGTCTGCATAATGTATTGTAATTCGTAGCTTCGAGCTGTTTCATTACCGGACTTGACCAGATGAGCTTCGAAACCCTACCGGCTAATTACAATAAAATGAATATCATCTACCAGCGGAACTATCATCCACACTACCACCACCACCACCACCACCACCATCATCTTCGCTAATGTTATAACCGACACCGTTTCCATGACTACAACCACCATCGCCAACAACAGCTGCAGGAACGCTGATTACTGGAAGACAATCAGCAACAAACCAATAACCACAAAGACGATGATGCTGGTGATGATGCTGGTGGTGGTGGTGGTGGTGGTTGTGGTAGTGCTATTGCTGCTGCTGCTGCTGCTGATGCTGCTGGTGATGATGGTGATGCTACTGGTAGGGCTGATGGTAACGACGATGACAACGGTGGTGGTGGTGGTGGAGCTGATGGAGCTGGTGGTAATGATGATTACGATGATGATGATGATAATGATGATGATGATGATGGTGGTGGTGGTGGTGGTGGTGGTAGTGGTGGTGGTGGTGGAGGGGATGATGAAAACTAAGATAAAAGGGCAAAAAAGACGGGACGTAAAACTAGTAGTAGTAGTAGTAGTAGTAGTAGTGATGGCGGTAGTGGTAGTAGTAGTAGTAGTAGTAGTAGTAGTAGTAGTAGTAGTAGTTGTTGTTGTTGTTGTTGTTGCTGTTGTTGTTGTTGTTGTTGTTGTTAGGTAGAAAAACAAACATTTCACGTAAAAAAAAACCCCTGAAAACGCTAAGTGATTGCATAGACGATGACCCGGATGTACATCTT
>NC_142942.1:52741762-52746762 GCF_046866305.1 Octopus bimaculoides
GGATGTAATAATAAAACGAAATAGACTCCGAAACGAATGCCGAGGATATTTTCTTTGAGAGAGAAGTTAGCATTAATGTATTACTTTTCCGAACAAAATCTCTGACATAGAATAGCCAGAACCGTTTACATTGAAGCCAATGAAGCAATTCCATAAACAACCTTGGCCGGACTTGTGCCTTGGAAGGGAACTTTCTTGGTGCAATCCCATGGTCATTCATGACTGTAGAGGGTCGGGTCTTTACCGTTGACCCAAGTAAGTAAGCTGCAATGTGAGCAGTGATAGGTTTGAAACATGGAGCGGTGGTATATTCGACACTAGTAACCATTAAGACAAACTATCTCGAGATGAAAATACGTTCACAATATTGTGTAGATTCTCCTTTTATGTTTAACATCTGTGAATCAGATATCTGGTTAATCAAAGAGTCATCTGGCAAGGCAATCTGTTGAGACTCCGAATATCTGATTGGATTACATTTACCTATCTTGTCCATCTGTAGAATTGAACAGCCAATATTCTATCTTTTTTATATTTCCAACTCTTTATTTATCCCCCCCTCTCTCTCTCTCTCTCTCTCTCTCTCTCTCTCTCTCTCTCTCTCTTCACTTTCTTAAATTTCTCTCGCTCATCCATATGTATATATATTATATATATTATATAAATGTTCTTATACGTACGTATAATGTGTGTGTGTTTGTGCGTGTATGTGTGTGTGTGTGTGTGTGTTTGTGCGTGTATGTGTGTGTGTGTGCGTGTGTGTGTATGTGTGTACATATGTATATATATATATCCAGTTCTAAAATAACAATATGCACGGTGATTGCTTTACGGAGAAATTAGTTTTAAATAGTTTTAATGTTGCATCAGAATTGCAAGGAGAACGCTTAACGTATAGAAGAAGAAGAAGAAGAAGAAGAAGAAGAAGAAGAAGAAGAAGAAGAAGAAGAAGAAGAAGAAGAAGAAGAAGAAGAAGGGCAAAAAGTAGAAGGAGAAAGGCAAGAAGTAGAAGGAGAAAGGGAAGAAGAAGAAGAAGAAGAAGAAGAAGAAGAAGAAGAAGAAGAAGAAGAAGAAGAAGAAGAACAACAACAACAACAACAACAACAACAACAACAACAACAACAACAACAACAACAACGAGACGAAGGAAATCTGCCTACTTTACATTTATCTAAGCATGAAATGCGTTTACAATGGATCAATATTGTTGGTGTGCTTGTGTGGTTCCTGCTACGACGTAGCTTTAACTTGTTGTTGTTGTTGCTGTTGTTGTTGTTGTACAAAGTTGAATAAAAGGAAGATTTAATATATTAGATCTTCCAAAGAGAATCGATAAAAATTTGTTTTTCATTACATAGCTTATATGCGTGTGTGTGTGTGTCCATGTGTCCGTGTGGGTGTATGTATACATATAAGTTCTTGTAGTTATGTATGTACACGTATATGTATGTAGACACACATACAAACAAGCACACACACACACACACACACACACACACACGCAAACGTATAGATAGATAGATAGATAGATAGATATGTATATATTTACATGCCTATAAAAACATTTGCGTATATGCGTATATATATATAGAGAGAGAGGGGGAGGGAGAGAGAGTGAGGAGAGAGAGGGTGAGTGAGAGGGAGATAAAGTGAGTGAGAGGGAGACAGAGAGAGAGTGGGAGGGAGAGAAAGATAAACCATAGTCAGATGGTATTAGAGGTGAATATAGATGTGTTTTTCCATGATTTCTCTATGATTACAGCCGTTTCGTATACATATATACAGATACATATATATCATTATAAATATACAGGGATTAGCAATTGAGTTGCTTCTCCAACATACTGAAAATTTAGAAATAGCAGTCAAAGAACTACTGATTCCAAACTACAAATTTTTCTCTAAAGTGGATGGCGATATTTATGGCACACATAGAACAAAAAACTAAAGGCTTGGTTTGTTTACGCTTTTCCCTCCGGTTTTTTGTTCTATGTGTGCCATAAATATCGCCATCCACTTTAGAGAAAAATTTGTAGTTTGGAATCAGTAGTTCTTTGACTGCTATTTCTAAATTTTCAGTATGTTGGAGAAGCAACTCAATTGCTAATCCCTGTATATTTATAATGATAAATAGTTTTGCCGATAAAGGTTTTTTTCATACTGAACTACTTGGCAGAATTGTTAATTGTTAATTCTATTATTAATTGACGATTCTCTGCCCTTATTCTTGGATACACATATAAGTATATATACAAACATACGTATTTGTATATACGTATGTGTATGTGTATACATACATAGATACATACACACATACATACATACATACATACATACATACATACATACATACATACATACATACATATTTAGATAGATATTGCTATATTTTCTTCTTGGTTTTGAATACACTTTGTAAAAGATGTGGTACATCGTTCCTTTTGGATCTACGCCAATAGGTCTACTAAGGGTATCTCTTTCTTAAGGCTTTAGTTAATACAGTCTTAGGTTGAAGAAAGCTCTTTGAACAAAGCTTTAGGCTTAATTCACACGTCTATATGAAGCTGATAGAGACTGCGGTCAAACTCCGGATGAAGAGGATTGCTGATGGAAGGCCATATATGTGGTAACATGTTCCTTGCCACATTTCCGGAAAGAGTCTGAAGTGGTCCCCAATTTCTGGCCCTGTTAATACTCCCGTTAGTAATCCCAATGGTTACTACGTGTCGTACGCGGTTGAGAAAGAAAACAACTGCTTTGTCTGCAACACCGAGGCCGAGCTGGTACCCACGTTCAAGGAAGTGTTCGAACATCTTCCCAAGGAATGGTTGAGGAACCGCCTTGAGGTCGAGGTTGCAGATGAGGACAGCTACTTTGAGTAGACTGTTACCTCCCAGCTATAATCTTGTTGAAATTCTTTTGATTTTTTAGATAATTTATTTTATTTTCGTTTTATCCAAACTGCCAAATTGAGCTAAGCCCGAGCGACTCTATGCCACCCTACGCACATATAACTATACATATAGATCAGAATATATATCTGTATAATTGTTTTGCAACACAATTAATTATGTATTTATACGTGCGCATGCACATGTTTATTTTCATGTGTATTACACGTTTTAGTATCATTAGTGTAACTGGATACAGACTACGAAACGGCTATCAACAAATGGAATTTCTTTTATCTCTTTTATTTGTTTGAGTCATTGACTGTGACAGTGCTGGAGCACCACGTTTAGTCGAAGAAATTGACCCCAGAACTTATTATTTGTATGCCTGGTACTCATTATCGGACACTTTAGCCGAACCGCTATGTTAGGGGGACGTATACTTACCAACATCAGCTGTCAAGCGATGGTGAGGAAAACACAGACACACAAATACATACATGTGTGTGTGTGTGTGTGTGTGTGTGTGTGTGTGTGTGTGTGTGTGTGTGTACGACGGGTTTCTTCAGTTTCCGTCTACCAAATCCACTCACAAGGTTTTGGTCGGCCCAAGGCTATAGGAGAAAACACTTGCTCAGGCTACTACCCAGTGGGACTGACCCCGGAACCATGTGGTTGGTAAGCAAGCTACTTACCACATAGCCACTCCCGCATCATTTTTTTTTTATTTCTCTTATTTTGATTACTTATTATATAATCCCCACCACTGGAATTTCTGGATTTCTAGAACGACGGTGACGTTAATCTCAGACACTGTCTCAACCAGTGGCTTTCTTGTTAGCCGGATACCCGGTAGAAAGCTGACAGGATATATAGAGAATGAAACCGGTAGATAGATAGATAGATAGATAGATAAATAGATAGATAGATAGATAGATAGATAGATAGGAAGACAGACAAACAGACAGACAGACAGATATATGTTCTTTAAAAGGAATTATGGGAGAAGTACACGAAATATAATTGTATAGGCGTAAAATATAATCACATTTATTGTGCTGTTGCTTTCTAACCTTATATACATATGCACATACACACATACACACACATACCATCAGCTACGTATATACACCCAAACACATAAATTTCTCTATATATGCATTTATTCCAACACTGATGCATGTGTGCCTAAATACATGTGCATGTGTGACTATATATATATATATATATGATATGTATGCATGTATATATACATATATATATATATATTATATATATATATATATATATATATATATATATATATATATATATATATATATATATATATATATATATATATATATATATATACATCTATACACGCATGTATGCGTACATATATCCTACATATGAACCATATAAAACAAGACAATATGCTACAATATATTCCTTATGCAAACGTATATTTATATGAGCGTAAAGTATTTGTGCATGCATGCGAAAACATCCGCACAATCATTACACTTACATAATACACACACGCGCACACACACACACACACACACATAGGTATTACTTATTACATAATTTTATATGTTATTCAGCGTATAGCACATCGGATACACTTATGTGTATCTGATAGCTTCACTACAGCAATGATAAAATATTTTGTATCGATTTTTTCCCTAGGATATATCTCTGTATATGTCTACTTCTGTATGTGTCACTATATATATCAAAGCTTAATATCTTCTGTGTGCGTGCATGAGATGAAGTAAGTGTAGTCGTTGTTCCATATACGCCTACCCCTACACGGAATAGCGAACACCTGTTCGTTTCTAATTAAGAGCGTGTTAATGTAAATAATAGACTGCAGTGAGAACGATGGCGCAGATAATTGAATAAATACCTTTTTTCTGTTCTTTTCCGTATAACAAATAACATCAGTATAAATACATATGCTTACAAGTGAGGGCGCGTGGCTCAGTGGTTAGGGCATTTGGCTCACGATCGCGAGGTCGTGAGTTCAATTCCCGGCGACGCGTTGTGTTCTTGAGCAAGACACTTTATTTCACGTTGCTCTGGTCCCCTCACCTGACAAACATGAGGTAGTACCTGTATTTCAAA
>NC_142942.1:52751762-52766762 GCF_046866305.1 Octopus bimaculoides
GAAAAAGCCACGTATCTCGGGAATCCGAGGTTCGATTTACGCAGTACTTCTGTTATTCCGTGTGTATTCACATGTCAATGTTACCTTAGTTTCAAAGCATTTATAAAAGTACCCGAAAAAAACCGCGTATCTCGGTAACCCGTGGTCCGATTTATGCGAAACTTGTTTTCTTCCGTTTGTACTCACATGAGCATCCGATTCATGATGTTTCCTACTTTTGTCTCTTTCCCTCTGTTTCGCCGGGCGCTCAGCTCTCCGGACATTCAATTCCTGGTCTCTCTTGCTTCTATCTCTTTTCCTCTGTTCCGCCAGACGCTCAGCCCTTGCTTTATCAGTCTCATTGATCCTTCTATTTGCAAACCTGTTGGGTAAATACTTGGTAAAGGACCAGTTCGTACTTCGGTATCAAATAATTTTATATATATATATATATATATATATATATATATACACTATTAAAAATTAGCTTCCTTCTTGCTTGCTTGGAATGTTACATAGCCAAACCTGCGCATGAATGTATATGTGTGTATGTAAGTAATATTTCGTGTGCAAAGTGATTTTTAGGGATGTGACATGAAAGGCCTTTTTACCGTGACAGTTGTTGTACAATATTTCGATATAAAAGACCAAGCTTCCATTTTTCTATGCTGAATGAATTTAACAGTATGGTTAAATTGCGTAGCATCTTAGCTCAAACAACTGGATACTGATTGTCGTAACTGACGGAGATCCATTTACTATTAGCACATATAATGTAAGTGCGTGCGTGTATGTGTGTATTAGTAATTAACTCTGTAATTTAATTACACATGTACTTATAGGTGAATATCTATATCAATAGCTTGCTTTCACGCAGGTCTCTCGGTGCAGACCAACGAACTTACTCTATGACTCTATTATTGCCTCTTCCTCCAGTTACTCTCCTATTCTCTCTCTATTTCACACATTCCTCTTACACTCCCTCCAGTCAATTTTCATTTCACATGCTTCCCTACTTGCTTACAAGCCTTCTTTTCCTCTTTTTCCTCTTGCTCGTCGTCATGGTCGCCATCACCATCTTCTTCGTCTTTTGCATCATCATCATCATCATCATCATCATCATCATCATCGTTATCACCGTCGTCTCCTTCTTTCTTCTTCATCCTCTTCTTTTAGTTCATCTTCGTCTTCTTCATCGTCACCATCCATACATTCATCCATCCCTCTATCTCCATCCATCATCATCCATTATTCATTCATCATTATCAGTATCTTCTTCTCTTTGTTGTTGTTCTTCTTCCCCTTCTTCTCCTTCTTTTCCTCCTCCTCCTTCTCCTTTTTCTTCTTTGCCTTCTCCTTTTTCTTCTTTGCCTCCTCCTCCTCCTCCTCCTTCTTCTTCTTCTTCTTCTTCTTCTTCTTCCTGTTCGTCTTTGCCTTCTCCTTTTTCTTCTTTTCCTCGTCCTCCTTCTCCTTCCTGTTCTTCTCCTCCTTCTTCTTCTCCTCTTCCTCCTTTTCATTTCTCTTTTACTTCTTAAAGAGGCCGCCATTATTAATATCATCAGTATTTGTTATTATTGTTATTATTACCATCATCATCATCATCACCATCATCACTATCATCATCATTAATACCATCATCATCAACGTTATTGTTGTAGTAGTAGTAGTAGTAGTAGTAGTAGTAGTAGTAGTAGTAGTAGTAGCTGTTGTTATAATAATTTTTATTATTGTTGATATTAACGATATTGACATTTTTATGTTATTATAAATATTATTTATTAATATGAACACTTGACGTTATTATTACTGTTACTACTACTACAACAACTACACAATAAGTAGTAGTAGTAGTAGTAGTAGTAGTAGTAGTAGTAGTAGTAGTAGTAGTAGTAGTAGTGATAGTGGCGGCGGCGGCGGCGGTAGTCCTCCTCCCCGCCTATATTCCCTCTCTCTATAGTCCATTCTTCTCGTATACGTCAGCAGACTCGAAGACCTTATTCAATGTTGTGCATGTGATATTTTATTATTTACTTTTGTTATTTATTCATTTGTCTATTTATTTATTTGTTTGTTTATTTATTTATTTATTTATTTGTTTGTTTGCTTTCTGAAACCATTTTTGAAGATGATTGAATAAAAGTTTCCTGGACGTCATCAGACCGGGGAATTCCATGCGAGAATCGAAGATCGATGAAATAATCTTAATATATTGATAAGCGTTTCAATGATTAATTCAATAGAAATCAGCAGGAGTAACAACAACAACAACGTTTGATGAAACCGGTAGGCTCAGTAATATCAGTCTTCGCTCTCGTATTTCGACACATCGTTATTATCATCTTCATCACTACTACCACCACCATCACCACTACCGTCTACGCTATCACCTTCATTCTAACCATGTATGTGCGTTGTTTAAACAGTTCAGGCTGCGGTATTTCGTGCAGAGGAAGTCCCGTTAAGAAATAGAGTATTAAAAAGAAAACAAAAACACTTTGCGTTTAACTCCATTTATTTATTTATATATATATTATACAAAATATTTCACGTAAACCCAGAGTTTCTACCTTTAAAAACAGGGTGTTACGTCCTTTTTACTTGTGTGATTTTTTGCTACCCTGGTAACTATTTATTTATTTTTTCCGTGTTAATTGTTCACAAGGGGAAAATACACACATCTCTCTCTCTCTCTCTCTCTCTATATATATATATATATATATATATATATATATATATATATATATATATATATATAATAACATAAATAATATATAAATATATGCATATATCCATACATATATGTACATACCTACATCTATATGTATACATACATGCATATATGGGTACAGGACATCATAAAAAAAAACATTAAACACAATGAAAAACGAAAACATAAAGACGAAGACAGAAAACAAACTTTTTTTCGAATAACGAAAAAAACAAACAGAGTAACGAGACATGCAACATAAAGAATATTTCCCTTCTTCAGTTGTCCCTGTTCCATCTACTCCGCGTTTCGAAGGCAAGGACAATACGCGACATATATATATATATATATACATAAATTCTTACATACATACATATATGCATGCATGCATGTGTATATATGTCTGTGTACGTGTCAGTGTGTTTCTCTACCTATCTATTTATCTAGTTATCTATATGTAGGTGAGTGTGCGTGCGCGTGTGTGTCAGTGTGTGCGTATGCGCGCGTAGGGTGCTCAAATTTTTCGCCTGCCAAACGATTTTAGCTTATAAAATGTTCATTCAGCAAGTAAATGACGCGGAAGTGGGCGGTGTTATAATAAAAAGAAGAGAAAAATGGTGGTTGTGTTTTAATTTCCTCCTCCTATAAAATTAAAATGTCTATAATAATAATAATAATAATAATAATAATAATAATAATAATAATAATACATTCGGAGGATTTGGGAATGAAAGTGTTTCAGATGTTTATTATTGATTAGAAATTATAGTAACCTCTAGATCTGATAGGCAGTACCTATCTGAACTATTTTCTCTCTTAAAGAGACTGCTGTAATTTAATCTGGTTTACAATGAGAAATGTAATTGTACTTCACCCGACTAAACACATTTGATATCAGACGCCCTACAATTCCTGCTACTGACTTTGAAACACGCACACAAACACACACACACATACACATAATGGATCTTTGGCGGGTTTGTGTATTAGTATTCAGGTCTTCAATAATTCGAATTATTATCATCACTAGCAGAAACACAGCTCTCTGAGCAGTTTTCTATAAGCCGCTGAATCTTATTTACACATCTGATTCTCAAACGTTTTTGATATGCTTAGTCTAATTTTCCTTCCTACCATTTATTCGTCAAAGAACACACACACGCTCAATAAATTTTAGAATTATTGGAAGCCTCCAAAGATGGGTTAGAATTATGAAGAAATCTCACAGTGAATTACAGTTAGTTCACTCAAGCTGAAATTGTCAATAATAAAAGTTTTTAAAAAACCACACTTTGATAAAAGAAAATATATTAAAATTAGAATTTTTAAGAATTTTATAGACCGGATAGACTTTGATAACTGCTTTCTTTAGTAACATTTACATACTCCCAACTCATTAATCCTTCCTACAGTAGGCACAAGGCCTCAGGGCTCAGTTCTCAACTGATACTTAGTTTATCAACCTCAAATGGGTGAAAAGCAAACGTGGCCTCGATGGAATTTGAACTCAGAGCGTAAAGACGGACAAAATGCCGCTAAGCATTTTATCCGGTTTGCCAACGATATGCTTGCTGGCCGCTATATACTCCCGGCAACTTAAAAAGCAGCTCTGTTCATTACAGAACAGATATAATAGTGGTTAATATTGCATAGACTCGTAGATCTGAAGTTCCTAATATAATTCTCGCTGGAATCAGCATCATAGTATGTCAAGCGTGACACAGTGTGACTTTTGAATTACAAGTTTAATCCAATCTATGCGCTTCCACTAAGTTTCCCTCTACAGTCTTTACTCGCAAACCTTGGGTTAACAGATGGTTGTGATAATATATATTTCCATATTTCCATACGATGCAGTACGATGGATTTAAACCTGGGATGTCTTGATTGCAAAGCGGACATCATAAACATTTGGTTATGATGCGACGATGCGTGTGTATGTATGCGCGAGCTAATATATATATATATACACACACACACACACACATATATGTATATATATATATATATATATATATATATATATATATATATATATATATATATATATATATATATATAAGCACATATATATGTATATGTGTGTGTGCGTGTATGTGTGTGTGTGTATATATATATATATATATATATATATTAAATAATTGAGATTCAGTTGAATTAGGTACATTAGTTGAAGCACTGAGTCAGTCTGGTATTATCCGTACAGCTCGAACTAAGGTGAATAAAATGAAAATAAATATATATGTCTTTATCAAGTAGCTTATGAGGTTTTTTCACGCTAGCTACTTGATAAATTCTTGTAAAAGAATTCATCCTATTATTGAATTTATATATATGTATGTATATTTTTATATGTATGTATGTATGTATGTATGTATGTATGTATGAATGTATGTATGTATGTGTATGTTCATATATGTTTATTATGTCAGATGCAATAAAAGAAGCGCTCTGAAATATATCGTATTTAAATGTCGCCTGCACTCATTGACCTTCCGATAATTATTTAATTCATTAACCACAACAAGAGCAAAGGCAGCAACAAGAACCACAGCAGCAACGACAACAGCAACAACGAAAATAACATAACTGTTCCACGTTTTCTCCATGGAGACACGTGTTGACGTGTGACCATACATGCCATTACAGTTACGTAACTCCAACTCCAGCAACAAGCTCTCCAGCCATCCACCTCTCCACCCCCTCCTACTCCTACTTTTCCTCGTCCTCCTGCTACTACTGCTACTACTACTACTACTATGACGACTGCTACGACTACTACTGCCGCTGCTGCCACTGCTGTTCTTGCCGCTGTTGTTGCTGTTACTGGTTCTGCTGCTGCTGCTGTTGTTGCTGCTGCTGATACTGCTGCAATCGGAGTTATCAAGAAACAACATCGAATTAGTTTATTAGTAATTATGTTCTAGAACATGGCATGTCAAAATCGATAAGAATTCCGGGAAGACAATAAAAATATTGATTTATCTAACCAAATATGGGTTGAAATATAATTCGGTGAGAAATTAGCTCGGTCGCCAGTAATTTGCTATGGTTTACTTAGTTCTACCTTTGACGTTTTGCTGGCGGGAAGTTGAAACTTGTACTGATGTACTGATGTGCTGGTGATCTTATATATCTATTCACTGTATCTATTCCACGTTAGCTATCAGATGGAATTAAGCTTTAATTTGGACGGCGAACGGTTTTCTGGCTAATTTCCTAGAAGACAATTAACAATAAGAGAAATTAAGTAATTGGTATTGACTTTGTTATGGTTGTTGTTGTTGTGGTGGTGGTTATTTAGCTTTCAAACAGCCATCATCGAACAGACCTACAATGTGCATTCCAGAAGTTTGCAGACTTTTTCAGAAGAGACATTTATTAATTTCAAAGATGCACAAAATTTTTTATTTCCTTCAAAGTAGGCCACACTGATTTCAGTGCACAAGGCTTCATGGAAGTCTTCCAAAGAGGAGGTGTCGAGGACCTTATTCTCAGCCTTTACCATCTTCAAAACGACTGCTCCTCCGGTTCTCAGTCTAGGGAACAGCCAAAAGTCACAGGGAGTAAGTCCAGGGACTGTAGAGAAACGTTCCTGGGAGACACACAGAGATCCAAATACACACATGCATACATACATACAGGATGCGGCTGAAAGGTTGCCCCGATTTCAAAGGTAAATAAAAGACAAGCACATGAAGATACAAGAAAAAAAAAGGTGCTCTCCACTTCAGGTCATGGTGGGTACTATCTGAAACAGAAAACAAAAATGGCATTTAATGAACTTCATAGATATACAAAGTTTTTCATGCATCTTCATGTGTTTGTATGTTAGACAAAGACGGTATTTACATTTTTAACTAAGACGCTTCCGGTTTCGAACACTTTAAGAAAATCTAGTCATGCTGAAATAAAAAGAAAAGTAAATTGAAATAAATCAATTTAAATAAATCTTTCTTCGTCTCCGTTCTGGAAGCTGGAAGTTCACGTTTTTCTCATAAAAATGCCAGTGGACTATAATTCGTTTCCTTCTGATAGTTGCTGGTTTCCTTGTGATAATGGGCAGCAGTTGTAGCCGGATGTCTATAAAGAGAAGGGAACAAAGGTTCGTTTTCTCATACACCTGTTTAAAAGGGTGCGGCAAGTTGTGTTCCTTTACATGAAGATATGGGTGGCAACCATCCCTTAAAAAGAAATCGTTATAAGTAGATACCAGTGAATTCGCTGAAACACTTAAAACAACAATTAATGAAATAACAGTTTATAGCCAGAAAAATTAACAATATATCGACCCTGGTGGGACTCGAACCCACAATCTTCGGTTCCGGAGACCGACGCCTTCTCCATTAGGCCACAAGGCCACCTCCGATTATGGGGCCTTGCGTTTGAGTCTTTAAATCGTTTGTCGACTTTTCCTCAAAGATGCTTTTGTTGCTGTTGCCATTATTGATAGTGCTGATGTTGTTGTTGTTGATGTGGTAGTAGTAGTAGTAGTAGTAGTAGTAGTAGTAGTAGTAGTAGTAGTAGTAGTAGTAGTAGTAGTAGTAGTAGTGGCGGCGTCGGCGGCGGTGGCGGTTCTTGTTTCTATTGATCTGTGCGTTTCTAGTTCGTGGCTGTCACTACGAATATTATTGTTTTGTGAGATGAAGAAACTAGCAACGTAGACGGGGTTGGGGTGAGTAGAGAGTAGAGAGAAGAGATTGAAAATAAGTAAGATACGAGGGAAGAAGAGACAGAGAGAGAGAGACAGAAAGAGAGAGAGAGAGACAGAAAGAGAGAGAGAGAGACATAAAGAGAGAGAGAGACAGAAAGAGAGAGAGAGAGAATGAGGATGAGTGAGGTTTGTAGCAATGAACGACAGACAGAGACAGTAAAAGATGAGAGGAAGTTACGGAAGAAATAGTAACAGAGATATAGAGATGAGGGTGAGTTATGAGGGAGAGGGGGAGAAGGAGTGAGAAAGTCAGTGTTATGGAGATTTTTGTAAAAGAAAGACAGAGACGAAGTCTGAGAGGGAAGAGGAAAGAAACAAGTGAGATAAAATGAGAATGAGAGGGAGACAGCTACGAAAAGGAGAAGGCGGAGTGAGAGACATCATTGAAGAAGAGGAATGTTCAGCAAGCTAAGGTCGATAGTCAAGAACATACTGTTAACCAATAAGTATTTGTCTCATTAATAAAATAGAGTATTAGAGAAGCAACGAAGACGGTGATATGTGACTATACATATGTATGTATGTATGTGTATGTATGTATGTATGTATGTATGTATGTATGTATGTGTACGTAAACAAATACCTGTAAGTGAAATTTCAAAGTAGGCGAATATATAACCATGCGCTTGTATACTTATATTCTTTTTTTTTCAGTCATTTGACTGAGGCCATTCTGGAGCACCGCCTTTAGTCGAACAAATTGTCCCCAGGACTTATTCTTTGTACGCCTAGTACTTATTCTCGCGGTATCTTTTGCCGAACCGCTAAGTTATGGGGACGTAATCACACCAACATCGATTGTCAAGCAATGGTGTGGGGACAAACACAGGCACACAAACACACACACACACACACACACACATATATATATGTGTGTGTGTGTGTGTGTGTGTGTGTGTGTGTATACGACAGGCTTCTTTCAGTTTCCGTCTACCAAATCCACTCACAAGGCTTTGGTCGATCCGAGGCTATAGTAGAAGACACTTGCCCAAGGTGTCACGCAGTGGGAGTGAACTTGGAATCATGTGGTTGATAAGCAAGCTAATTACCACACACCCACTCTTGGGCCTATAATATATATACACACTATATATATACACATATACATATATACATATATTTATATATATATACATATATATATATAGAGAGAGAGGGGGGAAAGAGAGAAGAAAGAGATCGATAGATATAGATAGATAGATAGATAGATAGATAGATAGATAGATAGATAGATAGATAGATAGATAGACAGATAGATAGATGTGTATGTTGTAAACAAATACTTGTGCTTTGGTGCCAGAGCTTGATCGTGTATGCCGATCCAAAGTGGCGTGACGAGGTGCGGCCATGGGCGCCAAATGCACACTTAGCGATTCAACAGTAGATACGGATTTTAAACAAAAATTGCAACAATGGTATGATAAAAGAAATAGAGCAGAAAATTTCAATAAAGAACACGTGAGGACAATGGCCCGGCGTGGCCGCAGAACAGTGGTTGAAAACAGTAAGTGAAAGAGGGAATAAAATAATTAGAAATATAACGGAATAACATGTCTAAGTAAGGAGTGAGAACATCTCCAGGAAAAGTAAATCAACGGCTGACCTTTCCGGGGTCATATTGGCTTCCGGTGGAGCCGACATTGACGCAAGGGAAAGGCAGGGGAGCGTAAAGCGTTTGATGAATGACAGTCAATTAAGATAGTCATCAATTCCTTAATAAAATTCATTGAAAAACTTGATAGGCATAACTAATGGATAGATAACTAACATATTAAGTCAGTGTGGGGTGACAGACATAATTGATTGAACTAAATATGAGATGTATATATGCGCGCGGGCGTGTGTGCGTGCGTGTATGTGTGTATGTGTGTGTGTAATTGAAACGTAATGTAATATGTGTGTGTGTGTGTGCGAGTGTGTGACTGCTTATATATGTAATGTGTTTATATGTTCACATGTTAATAAGTACGTTGATATATATACATACATATATATATAAATATATATATATACTTATATATACATATACATATATATACATATATACACATATACATATATATATATACATATATATACATATACATATATATGCATATACATATATATATATACATACATATACATATACATACATATACATACATATACACATATATATATATACATATGTGTGTGCATGTGTAGATATATGTTTATGTATGTAAAGTACATGTGTGTACGTGTGTGCATACATACATACATATGAATGCATCTATAAAGCTATGTATATGTATGGGTGTATGGTGCATGCGCTTGAATAGGTTTGTGTATATACTTTCACACATACACTTCCACACACTTCCACACACTTCCACACACTTCCACACACTTCCACACACTTCCACACACATATTTAACTGCAAATATAAAAATGTATGAAAACATAAATATTCGTATGAAATGTGTAGAGGCAGAACATACCAATATATATGCATATATTTTTACATATCTCTATATCTCTTTGATTTGCATATGTGGTGTACGCAGCCACTTGTTTCTATCTTAACTCGTCTATCCATACATCTTATGCGTCGGGGAAAAGGGTTCACTCTACGTATAATTTTCAAATTACTCGACTGTCATTTTATGTATTTCCCTATCAATCAATCTTCTCTTCTGCATGTATATACACACATGTATATATATATACGTGTATATACATACATATATGCGTGTGTGTGCGTGTGAGTATGTGCGTAATTCTCTATGTATGTACATGTGCATATTTGTGCGTATATATATATATATATATATATATATATATATATATAGTATATATAAATCACAGTATGTATCTGTATAATGACTAACGTATACATTTCCACAATTCTCAACCGATTTTAAAGCTCGGCTCGGCTCGGCTCGGCTCGGCTCGGCTCGGCTCGGCTCGGCTCGGCTCGGCTCGGCTCGGCTCGGCTCGGCTCGGCTCGGCTCGGCTCGGCTCTGCCCAGTCCAGACCAGTCCAGCCCACCTCAGTGAAAACAAACGGTAAGGGCTGTTTCACCATAGCGAGGTGAGGTGATGAACGCTGGAGAAACAAGCTTTGACAGGAGACAGACAATAATGCGTCTTATCCCTGTAGCTGAACGAGAGGAAAGAAAGAAATTCAGTGAGAAATAGTCGAAGTAATAGACTAGCCACCGCCACCAGCTCCCATGAAAATTGCTGGCCTTGTGCCAAAATGGAAACCATTAAGAATATATGGGTGAAGACTATCTGATTTATTTTACTGCTCCATTGAGGTCATTTGGTTATCACAAACCGCGTTCATTGAAAGCTTTGGCAAACTTTCTTTGTCCATCAACTTTCGACACGCTTCTTCGGTTCTCTTATTCAAGTCCAGCTCTTCAGTAATCAGCAAAATTACAACGAAAACCAAGGAATTTTCTAATCGCAATTCAATTCTATTCTCAACTCAAACAAAGCCAACATTCTTCGCTTTGTTTGTTAACATTATTCGATAATGTTCAAGTTAAGACGATTAAAAATATAATCGATTCTCTCTCTTTCTCACTCTCACTCTCTCTCTCACTCTCTCCTTCTCTCTCTCCGTCTCTCTCTCCTTCTCTCTCTCCGTCTCTCTCTCCTTCTCTCTCTCTCTCTGTCTCTCTCCTCTCTCTCACACACGCGGGTGCGCATACACTTTCTTCACTTCCTTCTCACTACACAGACACACACACACACACACACACACACACATATATATATATATATATATATATATATATATATATATATATATATATATATATATATATATATATATATATATATTACTTCCCCGTTCTTCTTCCCCATAATACACAAACTGTACCTTATACCCGTTTCTCTCTCCTTTCCTCTGTTTCTGTCTTCATCTTTCTCCTCTGTCTCTCTCTTTTTCTCCTTCTCTCTTGCAATCACCATTTTGACTTCCAAAATGACAAGCTAATTGGCCATCTTCTTTCAAATGGCATCACAACTTTAACTTTAAGCTTTAAAACTTTATAAGCAACACGACTAACTACCTTACAATTACGCTGCTCAAATTCTTATGCCTGTTCTATATACATGTCTCTCCTAAGCCAATGAAAAGAAAGATAATTTCAGACAGAGAATCAATTAAATCGACTTCTATAAAATAGCAACTAATTCTACATGGTATCACAATCAAGGGTTTCGCCAATGTAAAGGGCCACATTAGAAAATATCTCCATACATACCCTTAGCAAAATGTGGTAATCATGCCTACGAGGAATGAGATCATAGGCCTGCACGATCAATGGTGCTGGTAGACCCTTTATGGTGTTTACCAATGGCCATACGTTGTTCAATGAAATGAACCACATGTATTGAGCAGCAGTTATGTTATCGGTTTATTTAATACATGACGCGAATCATCATGATACAAGTAACGCTTTTTTAATATTTACATGGGTTCCACGGTTCCATATCAGCCAAATTTAATCTTCACACGCTCCAACGACGTTGATTGTTCACCAGTACATCAAGTTGATTCTGAAAAATAGAGATATAAAATATTGGTTAATTTTAGTCCAAACACATTGTATATAGACAGAAAGACAGACAGATAGATAGATAGATAGATAGATAGATAGATAGATAGATAGATAGATAGATAGATAGATAGATAGATAGATAGATAGATAGATAGGGAACGAAAACTGAATTTAAGAATAAAAACATAAGCAATAAAAGTCAAATGGACATACTCTATGAATTTATTAGTTTGACGGTCGATGGAATTTTTAGGTGGAAAATTAAATGTAAAAATAGATAGATAGATAGATAGATAGATAGATAGATAGATAAAGATAGATTATTATCTTCGTCACTAGACTATGAATAATTGTTTAACAAAATTGTTTATATGCATGATTGTACATGCGTATAAAATAAATATGTTGATGTTTGCTTTGTAATTAGCTGAACACGGACATACATTTCACACGCATAGACACACCCTCGCAGACGCACACACAAACATATGTATTGACATAAATGTATATATTCATATGTACACACACACTCATATATATATATATATTTATATATATATATATATATATATATATATATATATATATATATATATATATATATATATATATATATATATATATATATATATATATATATATATATACATTTAGCGATTATTATTTATTATATGTATACTTAGGGCGGCGAGCTGGCATTTCGTCCGTCTTTACGTTGAGTTCAGATCCCAGCAAGGTCGACTTTGCCTTTCCCTCTTTCGTGGTCGATAAATTAAGTACCAGTTGAACTCTGGAGTCGATGTAATCGATTCCCCCCTCTCCCAAATTTCAGACCTTGTGTCTATAGTAGAAAGGATTATTATTATTATTATTATTATTATTATTATTATTATTATTATTATTATTATTATTATTATTATTGCTGTTGTTGCTGATGTTGTTGCTGATGTTGTTGCTGATGTTGTTCTTGCTAATGTTGTTGTTGTTATCATCATCATCATGATCCTCACCATCATCATCATCAGTTTTACTATTACTATTATTGTTGTTGGTGGTGTTGTAGGTAGTGTTGTGGTGATGGCATCTTTTTGTTCTTATTTATATTTCTGTTTTCCTTACGCTGCATCTCACCAACTCCTTGGAGACTTCAGCTGATTTTATACACATACACACATACGCACACACACACACACACACACACACACACACACACACACACACACACACAAACTCATGCTCACACACACACACATATATATATGTATATACATTTATGTACATAGTGTATGTTTACGTTTGTATGTATACATGTATACATACATGCATGTATATCCCTCCTCTCTCTCTCTATTTCCTTCTTTCTTTCTTTCTTTCTCCTTTCCTTTTCTTCCTTGCTTTTCATATCCCAGATGGCAATTTCATTCACACATTCGTTTCAACAGCTCAAAAGCTGCAACTGATATTGTGTTGTATTCAAAAGCTCATCTCCTCTCCACCAACACACACACACACACACACACACACACACATACAGACCTCCACCACCAACATCACCGCCAACGCGGATGGAAAATGGCGTCGAGGTGCCAAATATACGAAGGACAAGAAAGCAAAGCAAACACAAGATTACCGGTATAGCTCATCTTACTTGTTTAATGGTGTGTCGTTATTGTTTTATATTTCCTTCGATTTTCTAGATGCTGTTCACGTTGTCGTCTGGTTTATACCATTAAAGGTGCGACACTGAGATTTAACTCCTTTTGACAAGCGTGTTTATTCCATGAATAAATATGGTTAAAAAATCAACAACAGAAACCAAAAAAAAATAGTTAAGCTGCATGAAAACGAGGAGATATCAATGTTTCGAGCAAAGATGTTTATTAAAACAAAAAAGAATGGGGGGGGGGGGAATAAGCGGGAAAGTGAAACAAAACAATATTACATACTTCGTAATCTGAAAGTCAAGGTGGATGTAAAGGATACCGGAACAAGTAGTAGATATGTGGTTTCTGCCAGAGAAGAGTGTAACTTGTAGTTGGACGGTAGGTGACCTTCGACCATAGGTGGGAGGAGTAGGAGGAAGAGGAGGAAGAGAAGAAGAAGAAGAAGAAGAAGAAGAAGAAGAAGAAGAAGAAGAAGAAGAAGAAGAAGAAGAAGAAGAAGAAGAAGAAGAAGAAGAAGAAGAAGACGAAGAAGAAGAAGAAGAGTGAACTGGAGCAACGTGAAATAAAGTGTCTTGCTCAAGAACACAACCCACAGCTCAGTACGGGAATACGAACTCACTACCTCGTGGTTGTGAGCCAGACGTTCTAACCACTGAGCCTTCGCCTTATATACACAAGCATACATATGTGAATATATATGTGTGTGTGTCTGCACACACACACACACACACACACACATTTCAACAAATCCCTGAATCTAAACTATTCCCCAGAGTGAAAAATTTCTGTAATTGCTTCAATTACAAATTTCGAAACTCGCGTTTGTAGGTTTGTTTGCTTGCTTTTTTAAATACTTTTTGTTTTTATTTCAGTTGTCACTCTCACCAAATTATCCTCTACCACCGGTATGTCTACGTCATTTCTTTATTCTTCATATTTGCCAAGTTTTTCTATTCAAGATTTTCTTCTACTCTATCTTTTCCGATTTATTTCTACTTTTCACACACTCCGTAGTATCCCCTGGTGATAATACATCGATCATCCAACAAAGGTTGTTTTTTTGAGTGACATTATCAGGTTTCCTTTGCTTATGTCGTGATTACGTGGAGTGTTGAAGTCCCACAGTTGCTCCATCCAGTTACCATTTACCTGACATAAGCATATATATATATATATATATATATATATATATATATATATATATATATATATATATACGTACACATATATACGTACAAATATTCATTCATGTATGCATATATGCATGCATACACACACATATACTTACATAATATAAGCATACATACATACATAGATGCATACATACATGCATCCATATACACATACATACATACACATACATACACATACATACATACATACATACATACACAC
>NC_142942.1:52774262-52779262 GCF_046866305.1 Octopus bimaculoides
TGTCACTAAATGTGACACCCTAGTCACATTTAGTGACAATTATAAATCTCCTTTTTGGTGAAAGATTGCAAACTGCTGTTTATATTAATTTTATGTATACACATTAGCGAATCGCTATATCAACAATTAGTTTAGATGACAAATTGATTTAGATGACAAATTGATTTAAATGACAAATTGTACGATCTTCATCTTGTTTCTGCTCTACAAACGCTTAAGAAATTTACATAAACCAATTCATTTTCACAAATTAAAAGCTTCATTTGTAAGCGATTCGCCTGTCTTAGTGGATGATTGGAATAAAGTAATAAACAACACGTGAATGTTGCTTCGTGTTTCAAATATTCGCAATCAGCAAGAGCGTTGTGAAAGGAATATGTTTTAAATCATTTGCAGTCAAGGTGTGTATTCTGTTTTAGTATGCTCTATATTAATTTATCACGATTCATTAGTTGTTCTGTATTTCCCTATCAATTACATCATTGTATCCAGTTTTGCTTAAGTTGTATACTTGTTATCGATTTTCATTGGCTGATTCATTGCGTCGTTTACGGATTACGTCATCATACCCGTTTCTTTGATAAAATTTTCATTTATTTTATAAATTGTATTTTTTTTTTTTATAACTGATGTCTCTAAAGATGGTTTAATAAAACTCGGTGAATCGGTGTTGCCTATCATAAGTGATGTATTTATATCATACTTTTCTGCAGATTACATTTTGATTACTTTGCTTTGATTCGTTAGTGTTATCTTTATCAAAACATCATAACTATTTCCGCCGTTATCTCATTATTAGATAACTTCTGTTTGCAGTTACAAGTAGTCTTTTAGCGCATTTATTATGATGTCCGCAATGCGACATCGTCATATTTCTTCTCTTGAACAATCGTATTTCTGTGACCGAGTACAGGAAGCATGTTTCGATAACATTTGTTCATGGGCATCGTTATCTATTATCATTCAGTATATATTTAGTTTATATTATTGTCCCACATGAATTTCGATAGCGACGTTTCTGTCATCCTGCAAATATTGCAGAGCTGAGAGTGCATTATTTCTATATCATACTTGAACGCTTCGACTGTTTCTCTGCTGTAATATACTTTCGTAGCTAGGCTATGTAAGTGATTATTTATAGTTTGAACGACGTGCCTTTCGGTTTCGTGCACAACGGTAGCAAACTTTTTCAGCTGAAAAATCTTGTAATATCTATGATCGGTTTGGAAGTGCTTTTTGCGATTTTTGAGCTAATAGATTAGTTGAAGCAGATGATATTGCTACAGATGCTCTACGATTTATGCCTTGGTCGTGTCGGCATGGATTTTTTTCTTTGAGCCCACTCATTTTGGGGGGATTATTGAAGTAGAGTGCTGCTTCACCAAATACTGTTTTGTTATATGATGTTCTATATATTCTACAGCTTGTGTTGCTGATAAAGTTCTTCGTTAAGGAATGCGGGTGGGTGGAATTTCCAGTTTACAAGCACTTTGAGTTTTCCGAGCGGGTAATATTTTATATTTCTGTATTCTAAAAGGATAATTTGTATGCACATACGAACACAAACACCCACACACAAACGTACACACATGCACACTCATACGTACACATACACACACGTATGTATATAGGTACACATTACGAATATTATATATATATATATATATATATATATATATATATATATATATATATATATATATATATATATATACATACATATATATATATATATATATATATATATATATATATATATATATATATACTCACAAATGAACCCACGTACAAACACTTAAACACATAAATATGGATACGTCTGCATATATGTATGCATATACGCATGGTATGTATATGCATATATATATAAATACATGCATATATATATATATATATGCATGTATTTATATAGATAAAGATACATGTATGTACGCATGTATGTGCGTGTGCATGTGTGCGAATGTGTGTATATGTGTGTGTGAACGAGTGTGTGTGTGTGCGTGTGAGTGTGTGCGTGTGTAAATTATAGATTTATGATGCCTATGTATCCAATTAAATAAATCTAGCTCTCTCCGAACTTTTCCAGATGGATCATTGCCAAGCTTGTATTTGTTTACTTTTTTTTTCTTTCTTTAATAAAGAAAATCTTTTTATTAAACACGGAAGTTTCGTAGAATTATATTTGTTTTCTTTTCTGATTGTTAGCTTGTTTATTTTTTGTTTTGTTTTTCATTTTTGTTGGGATTTTGGAGAGGTTTTTTCTTTCTTTTTTGCTTTTTTTTTTCTGCTCTTCTTTTTGTTCTCGTTTTCTTTTTCTTTCTTCATTTCCTTTTCCCCTTGTTAGAATAAATGTCAACAAATGTAAATCTTGGCTTCAGTTTCAATTCATAAGGATAATTAGTGGAAATATTTTTCTGCGAGTATAAGGGGGAGGGAAACAGAGAAGGAGAGAGATAGAATAACAGAAAGAGAGAGAGAAAGAGATTTAGATATATACACATACATGCATATATACATAGATGTACACATATATAGATGTACGTTTATATATATATATGTGTGTGTGTGCGCATGTATATATATACTGATAGATAGATATACATATATATATACATATATATATATATATTATATACACACACACACACACACACACAAACATATATATATATAGAGAGAGAGAGAGGGAGAGAGAGAGAGAGAGAGAGAGGGTGGGGGAGTCAAGGTGATCGATAGAGAGAGAGATGTTACTTTTTGTATATTTGTAAGGATGCGAGATTAAGAGAAAGAAAGGGACCATTTGTAATATGGGTGCTTGGTTTTACGGCCTTTCCTTTTTGTTGGTAAGTGAGATAGTCGTTAGTACCAAAACCAATCAAGCGATCCAGCCGTGACTATCTCATATGGTGTATTGCTGTTATGAAAGTATATTGAACCTAGCACTTTTTGAGGCAAATATGGCCTTCTTTATTTTAAGATGGCATGAAGAGATGGAATAGAAATTTGGTTGTTACTTTTAGCATAACAAGTAAACATATAGATGTTATCTCGTTCGCTGGTGCTGATGGAGATGTTGCAGTTGTTGTTGTTGTTGTTGTTGTTGTTGCTTGTATTATTTCCACTCTCCTCATTACGACCAATTTCGTTATATCATTTCAGGCATACACACATACACATACACACACACACAGACACACACACACACACACACACACACACACACATATGCACATATTCATGCATGTATGTATGTATGCATGTATGTATTATGTATGTATGTATGCACATATATTTATGAAAAATGTGTGCGTGTATAAATGTATGTTTCTGTGTGCTCATATGTGCATGCGTGTGCATATATATATATATATATATATATATATATATATATATATATATATATTGCTGTAAAATATGTTTGTATATATGCATACATACGCGCACACTCACGCATGCATACACACACACATACAAATATATAAATATATATATTCAAATATGGACATATATATATACATATATATCATAAATAATTATGTATGTATGCATGTGTCTATGTATTCATACATCCATGTATGTATGTATGTATGTATGTGTGTGTGTGTGTGTGTGTGTGTGTGTGTGTGTGTGTGTGTGTGTGTGTGTGTGTGTGTGTCACTTCTATATTCTTTGGTACATTGTCTGTAAGAATCTTTGACTAACATAATAAACTTTGAAACGAAAGAAACAAACACAAAAGAAACAGACGAAATAAGAGATTTAGAAAGAAATTTATCAAGCACACACACACACACACACACACACACACACACACAGAGGAATCAGACATAACCAAAAGAAAAAAATTCCCAAAAGGTATATTAATTGAAAGAAAACCGCATAAAACATCTGACGATGGAGTTACTAACAGATAAAAGGTAAAATATAGACTATAAAAACGTTGAAATCAATTTTAAAAAGACGAGCTTGGCAAAAAGAAGTAAATAATATATATTTTTTATATCTTATTGTATTTATTTTGTTTATTTAACTATTTTATTCCGCATTCCGTAAACAATAGCGTTGTTGGTTACAGGTTACATAACAGACCAATCATTGGTTCATGGAATTTATGGTACCTTAATTGAGAAGTGATCTCTGTATCACTCGCTGTAGAACAAGTATCCCATGTGACTTCGTTGCTAAGACACCAAGTTTTCAGCGTTCGCATCGTTGTTTTCCTCCATGTCCGGCTTGATACACGACAACAGGAAAATGAAACAATGCATATTTTATTTGTATATATTATTGGTAGATAGATAGATAGATAGATAGATAGATAGGTAGTAGATCCTGTTTCAAGCTTAAAGTAAAATAATATTACCTACCACTCTCATCATCAGCGGATATTCTCGGAGATTTTAAGATTTTAATAGTCTTTTGGCGTCTATTTCCCCAGTGCGTGGAGAGGCTTATAGCCAATCCCTTGCTATAATTATGTATCTAATTATAAAATATTTGCAAAATTTATCTATAAGGTTTTTATTTCCGCACTGACCCTCTGGTAAAATCATTAATGATTTTTAACCTTTATTATAATAAATATATATATATATGTGTGTATATATATATATATATATATATATATATATATATATATATATATATATATATATATATATATATATATATATATATATATATATCATCATTAATATAAGGGATTAGCAATTGAGTTGCTTCTCCAACATACTGAAAATTTAGAAATAGCAGTCAAAGAACTACTGATTCCAAACTACAAATTTTTCTCTAAAACGGATGGCGATATTTATGGCACACATAGAACAAAAAACCGGAGGGAAAAGCACTAGCCGATGAATTCGTAAGTGCCTTTCTTATCGTTGATTTTTGGTGTCGCATGGCCAAGGATTACCGTGAATTTTTTTAGAGACACTTTCAAATTTATCAGAATATTTGGGCTGAAGATTGGAATAGTGAAATTTTCATTCACTTAACCATGA
>NC_142942.1:52786762-52794262 GCF_046866305.1 Octopus bimaculoides
TCAATTCGACATAGGAAATATGTGCTAGAAAAATGTAGTCAGGTAATTAACAAGTTAGTATAAAAGTATGAAAATACAAAATTTCGAATAATATCAATTCAATATTAACGTTTTATTCAAGTGTAGAACAATATATACCCATGTCATTCGTCAAAGAAAAGAAAAAAAGATCAAACTATGTATTAGATTTAGTCATTTGTGGGAGTAAAGAAAGCAGATCCTGCATCGTAGATTAAGTGTTCAAGGGTCAGAAGGAGTGACAGGATAAGCCGTATTGTCGCGGTCGTTGCAAGATGTGGATTAATGTTGGACCATTTCCTGCCTCTGTCTACTTAAATGATGTTAGCTTTCAAATGTTAAATACCACTAATGTTCGGTTCTCTGACATCGATGAATCGTAAATTATAGGACTTGGCAAAGAGGATTTTCCTCTTCAAGCTGTAATCTACTGCACTAAAGATATGTGCACTAAATAACTGCGTACCTACTGGTTGTGCAGTAATTATTTGTACAGTTTGCTGTTTGTGCGACACACTTCCGTTGAAAACTGACTAATTTATGGGAAATGACATCGAATTCCATGCAGATTCGTGTTTTTGTCTCTATATAAATATACACATGTATTTGTGCGCGTGCGAATGTGTGTGTGTGTGTGTGTGTGTGTGTGTGTGTGTGTGTGTGTGTGTGTGTGTGTGTAAATGTGTATGGTGTAAAAATATGCTGAAGACTTAAATGTACTTTCGCCAATTCACCAAAAGATTCACAATTCGATGGAGAACAAAAAGTAAATTTTATAAATAAATAAAAATATATATCATATTATATCATATCATATGTATTTATACATACATGCATACATACACATGTATGTACCATTAGTGCACAGGAAAAAGGTTTAGAGGCATTTTTTCCCGCTTTGTGTTCTACGTTCAAAAACTGCCGAGGTCGACTTTTGCCTTTCATCCTTTTGGGATCGATAAAATAAGTACCAGTTTTGCACTGGGTCCATGTAAAGTTTTAGGCCTTGTACCTATGGTAGAAAAAGGATAAATAATTTACACATACAGGAACACACGCAGATATATATGTATGATATATTCACATATGTATACATGAATGTACTGATTTTACACACTCACACATACATCTGTGTGTGTGTGTGTGTGTGTGTGTGTGTGTGTGTGTGTGTGTGTGTGTGTGTGTGTGCGTGTGTGTTTGCTTGTGTGTTTGCTTGTGTGTGCATCATACTCAAAACGGATGCATCATCGAAAGCCTGATAAACTGCAGTTTTCGCCTCGAGATAACATCTCTGATAGAGGCATAGTGTAGAAGCAGAAATATACATACATATATATACGTTTACACACACAAACTCACATAAATGCACGTGTGTATATATATATATACATACATATATACATACATACATATCTATATATCTATATATCTATCTATATATATATATATATATATATATATATATATATATATATGATAAATGTAAGAACAACAACAACAAGCCTGCAAACATTTGCTGATACTGATGAGAGACTCATCGTTTTAGTTAAGTCAAATTTACTTATTATACATATTCCATTGACTGGGATTACATGTTCCGCCTCATGCGGTTTATTCAACCTATATCGCACACACACACACACACACATATATATATATCATGATATGATATGGTATAGACTATTACAGATAAAACTTGGTTATTTCATATTTAGTGTTTAAGATCAAAAAATCACCAGACGGAATAAATAACCGTTATCTTGGAAGAGCTCCGCGTGGTGGTTGGATTAAATGGGTGTACGTCCGGTGTTCTAACGAGATAACAGATCCTTTCTTCTCGTTTTACGTTTCGTTATTGTTTGGTTGTTTAACTAAACCTTTAGTTTTAACTAAACCTTTAGTTTTAACTAAATATGAAACTTGAAGTAACTAAGATTTATCTTTAACATATTATATCTCTTACCTTACTATTATTCACACATGTGGAAAATACATACATACATAGATATATACACACATGCATACGTATATATTTATATGTGTGTGTATATGTATGCATGTATGTATGCATGTATGTATGTATGTGTATATGTATATTTAGGGCTGGATTTTGTGGGGAAGGGGACAGTCGATCGCATTGACCCCAGTACTCAGCTAGTACTTAATTTATCGACCCTGAAAGGATGAAAGAAAAGTCGACCTCAGTGGTATTTGAACTCAGAACGTAGCGGCAGACGAAATACGGCTAAGCATTTCGCCCGGCGTGCTAACGATTCTGCCGGCTCACCGCCTTAACAACAACAACAACAACAACAACAATCATCATTATTTCAAATTTTTGCCACAAGGACAGCTTGGGGAAGGTGGGGATGAGTCGATTACATTGACCCCAGTGTTCAACTGGTACTTATTTTATCGATCCCGAAAAGATGAAAGGCAAAGTCGACCTCGGCGGAATTTGAACTCAGAACGTAGGAACGGGCGAAACACCGCTAGGCATTTCGTCCAGCGTGCTAACGACTCTGCCAGCTTCACCGCCTTAGCAACAGCATCGACAACAGCAGCAACAAAAACAACAACTGCAACATCTACAATATGCACAATGACCGTTTAAACTACAACAGCAACAAGAACATCAACTATATAGCAGCAACGGGAACAAGAGCAACAACAACAACAATAATTTCAACAACACCAAACAATAATGGTTTCAAATTTTGACACAAGGCCAGCAATTTCGGGAGAGGGGATAAATCGATTGCATTGATCCCAATGATCAACTGGTACTTTATTTTTACGATCCCGGTAGAATAAAAGGCAACGCTGACCTCGGCGGAATTTGAACTCAAAACGTAAAGACCTACGAAGTAATGCTAAGCATTTTGTCCGGCATGTTAACGATTCTGCCAGCTCTGCAATTGTAAGTAATGTCCTACACCATACAATACAGACCACGAAACTCTGGTATAATCCGGCGAATTAACGAGGGTGGGGGGGAGGGCCTTCTTGGGTTCCTGCTAGAAACAACAGCTAAGCATCTAACCAATTACACCTTACCGATTTTTTTTTTTTTGGTCTCTTTTTTTTTTTGTCTTTTGAAGAAGAAAAAAACGCGTAATACAACAATGCAGTCTGAGGTACACTTTGCTTGGAAACAAGAATGGTATGTTCGTGCCAGGAATCGCTGTTATCACAGATCTGCTTGATCAGGGTCGACTTGGGGCTAAACAAGAGCGACAATAACAACAAAGATCAACAACAACAACAACACCAACAGCAGCCACAACAACAGCAACACCAACAGCAACACCAACATCCCATTCGGTGGCACCGAAGAGATATTTACACCTTATCATTCGTGATTTGTCTTATCGTTAAATCTAGAACAGCAAAGAATTCAGGCGGCAGCGTTTTTCTTTCTTTTTTTTTTTTTTCTTATTTACCTTTCTTCCTTTCTTTTCTTCCTTCTTTCTTTCTTTCTTTCAGCCTCAAGGGCAGACACGTGCCATCACTTATCTTTGTTTTGTTAACACAACTTCCACTGATAATGTCTTCCTTATCGCTTTAATGGCTCTTGTTTTCTTTTCATTTTCTCTTTCTATATCTTTCTCTTCATCTCTTTTTCCCGCTTTCAAGCACATTTTCTCACTCATACACACTATCTCTATCTCTCTCTCTCTTTCTCTCTCTCTCTCTCTTTCTCTCTCTCTCTCTCTCTCTCTCTCTCTCTGTCTCCACCCTCTCGCTCTCTATCTATCTATCTATCTATCTATCTATCTATCTATCTATCTATCTATCTATCTATCAGTCCTTTCTGTTTTTTTTCTTCTCTTTCTTTCCCTTCTTTAATGACTCTCGTTTGCTTTTCAGCTTTATCTATATCTCTGTTTCTTTTTCCCTCTTTCGAACGCACACACATACACACACACATACACATACATACGCATTCTTTCCCTCTCTCTCCACCTCTCTCTTCCTCTCTCTCTCTCTCTCTCCCTCTCTCTCTCTCCCCTTCCTACTGTTTCTTTCTCTTAACGTTGATATTTCATTTAACAACCAGACCTATAACTTTTCATACCTTTCTCCTGCTACAACTACAATTATTACGAATACTGTGAATATTACTACTACTACAACTACTACTACTACCACCACTATCACTACTACTACTACCACTACTGCAACTATACTACAATTGTTGTTGTTACTACTGTAATAGCTGTTCCTAATATAACTACTATTACACCAACTACTGCCACAACTACTGCCACAACTACTGCCACAACTACTACTACTACTACTACTACTACTACTACTACTACTACTACTACTACTACTACTACTACTACTACTACTACTACCATAACTACTATTGCTACTACTAAAATAATCAATGATAAGGATAATATTATAATGTGATTAAGGTGGTGAGCTGGCAGAAACGTTACCGCGCCGGGCGAAATGCTTAACGATATTTCGTCTGCTGTTACGTTCTGAGTTCAAATTCCGCCGAGGTCGACTTTGCCTTTCATCCTTTCGGGGTCGATTAAATAAGTGCCAGTTACGCACTGGGGTCGATATAATCGACTTAATCCGTTTGTCTGTCCTTGTTTGTCCCCTCTGTGTGTAGCTCCTTGTGGGTAGTAAAGAAATAACATATATACATACACATATATACGATAGGCTTCTTTCAGTTTCCGTCTACCAAATTCACTCACAAAGCTTTGGTCGGTCCGAAACTATAGAACAAGACACTTGCTCAAGCTGCCACACAGTGGGACTGAGCCCGGAATCATGTGGTTGGGAAGCAAGCTTCTTACCACACAAAATGACCGTCTCGAAACAAAACAATAGGTACATAAATTGTTTGAGGAATGTACTAATTTAGTTACGTAGATTCAACTCAAAAGTCGCAGTTTCCGTAACAAAAGAAAGAACTGAACGCTACTAGAAGACAGACTAAAAGAAAAATAGAAAAAGAAATTCAGGCAGAGCTTGGCACAAACATGGTTGTGTGGCCAAGGAGTGCAAGTGACTGGACAGGCAACCTATTTTAACAACAGTACTTTTTGGCACGGGAGGCAAACTCACACACGAGTGTGTAAAGTAATATATTCATACAGACAGAAAGAGAATGCGAAGAAAGGAGATTTTTCTCGTCGTTAAATCTGATTGCCATAAATACTTTCACTTTCCTAATACACATAAAATGAAATATGCTCGCACAAATAAAAAGAGAAAAAGAGAGGGAGAGAAAGAAAAGGATGGAGAGAAAGAGAGAGAAGAAAAGAAAGACAGAGAGGGAGAGAAAGAGGGTGATGGAGTAAACGAGAGAAACATTTAGACATCTGATGTCAAATAAGTCAGCGTCGAATCAGCGACGCTAAATAAGCGGCACCAAAATGGCTTTGCGGAAACGTCTCATACTAACCAATTGCGATTCTAAATAATAAGATGTAGCAGTGTGTGTCATGCGCTGCAACTGACCACCATATCTGAGACGGCGTAAATCTACAAACTGGAATGGTCAGGCAAGAAATATTAGCAAAATAGCAAGAATATTTTTATTTGTTTATCTTTTGTTTAAAACCTAATCGGCGAACAGGTGCTCGGTCAGAATAAACATAGAAACCCCACCCTCGCAGAGACTGCACAGATGCACAGAGTACATAGATATAGACACTCAAACACACACATATACATACATACACACATACATACATACATACATACATAAATACATATGTGTATGTGTATGAGCATATGAATATTTCTGTACATGTATATATTTATATGTAAATGCATGTATGTATATATGTATGGATATATGTATATAGATAAATAGATACACAGACATGTATGTATGCATATATGTATATATATATATATATATATATATATATATATATATATATATATATATATATATATATATATATATATATATATATGTATGTACGTATGCATGTATGTGTAGGTATGTATGTATGCGCATATATACATATACATATATGTACACACACACATACATAAAAAAATACATACATACACAACCAGGTATAACAGTTTATCAACAAGATAAATTACTCACCTTGCTAACTGGCAACACTATTAACTGTGCATACATCTGTCTATCAATCTGAATAATTATACACCCAGTTTTTCTGCTATGTTCTACATACAGCTGATGGTTTATTTATATAATATTAAACATACTCACACCTGTAATTACGCTCAACGTTAGTTGCCAGAGGCAACCGCATATGAAATTGACATTCGTCCATCAATCATTACACGTAACACGTGTATATATGTGTGTGTGTATGTGTATGTGTGTCTATATATATATACATATATTTATATACATATATATATACACACACACACACACACACACACATATATATATATATATATATATATATATATATATATATATATATATATATATACTTTATTAAAAAGCAGCAGAAATATCACAAAAACTGTTTCTCAGAGTTTAACGTTCCCGTTCGAACGGGAACGTGAAACTCTGAGTAATAGAGTTTGTGATATTTTTACTGCTCTTTAATAAAGCATATTACTCTACCTTTGGTATTCGAGTACTATTTTTCCCCCTTTGTTTCGCATTTATGTGCTTACTCCGGTATATATATATATATATATATATATATATATATATATATATAAATATATATAAATATATATATATATATATATATATATATATATATATATATATATATATATATATATATATATATATATATATATATATATATATATATATATATATATATATATATATATATATATGTACATATATATAATTACTCGAAATCCTTCTAAATGATATTTGGGTCTACTTGTCATACATGAGGAGTTACCTTAGATATGTACTCTGATTACATTTACTGGTGACTGATTGTTTGATATCATTAACTAAATTCATTTAAGACTGAGCGCTTTATTGATATCTGCCTGGCTTTTTAATCCCTTTTTTCTTCCCATATATATATATATATATATATATATATATATATATATATATATATATATATCAGCAGTATTATCATCAGCATCACGTTATCGTACATCGTCACCATCTTCATCAGCATCACCATTATCATCGTCATCATTACCACCACCGCCGATGCCACTACCACCACCACCACCACCACCATCACCACAATCATCATCATCATCAACATCATAATCCTCATAATCATCATCATCATCGTCATCATTTCAACTGATTACGTCCTTCTCAATATTCTGATCAACAACAATCTACGGTTGTTCATGACGATAGTATTGATGATGATGATGATGATGATGATGATGATGATGACGATTGTGGCGGCAGCGGGGGTGGCGGTGGAGGCGGCAGTGATCGCTGTTGGGGGTGGCACTGGTGATAATGACGGGTATGATGATGATGATGATGATGATGATGATGATGATGATGATGATGATGATGAT
>NC_142942.1:52799262-52804262 GCF_046866305.1 Octopus bimaculoides
ATATATATATATATATGCAGGTATGCATGTGTATGTGGGTGTGCGTGTGTGTTAAATCTAAAGTGAAACGTGGTGAAAATGATATCCTTCCGGACAAAATAAGTTTGATTTTGAGTTTGAGATAAGTTGTAGAAGACAACATCCGTGGGAACTGACAGGCACACATACACATATACACAGACGCAAACATGAGCGTGTGTGCGTGTGTGTGTGTGTGTGTGTGTGCGTGTGTGTGTGTGTGTGTGTGCGTGTGTGTGTGTGTGTGTGTGTGTGTGTGTGGGTGTTTGCCCGCACCACCGTTTGACAACCGGTGATGGTTGCTTTACGTCGCCGTAACCTAGCTGTTAAGAATTAAGGCGCCGATAGAATAAGTACCAGGCTTTTAAATAAAATAAGTGTCGAGTTCGAATCCTTCGATTGAAAACTTCTTCACGGTGGTGCCCCAGCATGGCCGTTATCTGATGGCTGAAACAAGTAAAAGAAAGTACTGTCTCTGTACCACTACGATCTCTTTCATTTGCAGGAACCCTGTATTTCCATTGTGTACTGCTCAAACCTTTGTTTACACGAGAAACTACATCGAGGAGAGGGAAAAAAGCTTAAGATTTTGTTTATAGTTTGCTAATGAAATCATTTTCCGCAAAATTAAATAAAATCTATTAGAACTATTCAGAACTTGATCTTCACAGGAAGGCATTCATTTTGTTCTATTGTTCACTAGGACAATATTTGTTCCACTTAGCTCACAGTGGGTTTATGTTCTTTTGGAATTTTCGTAGAACTTTCTATGGGTATTCTTTGCTTCTCAACATGTGAATTGATTGTGTATCAATGTTTCCCTTGGTTTTTCCCTACAGACAACATTGGACGATGTGTTTTTGTCACAATAATATTTTGTAAAGAGACACTTCATTGAATAGAATTAGCTTGCAGACATTTTGGAATAGCGGATAATAATGATTTGGATATTATATATTCTGTACAATAAAGCAGTCAATGTATATTTTTTTTTACTACATGGTAAAAGTAAATGGATCTCCGTCGGTTTTGACGAGGTGTATTCAATCGCTGAATGAAATGAACGATCGAATTAGTTTGTAAGTGACTGAGTATTCCACAGAAACAGATACTTTTAATGAAATTGTTAGGCAGAGTTAGCATGACACATGGTGTGCTATGGTTAAATCTAATTTCACTGCGCATCTAATTTTACTCACAGGGCTTCGGATAATTATGGACCTCTAGACGGTGGGTTCAAATCCGGAACTTCCTAAGGAAAACTTAGCTAAGTCCACACTATGATACCTGGGTAGCATTTATATCACATTTATGTTATTTTTTCTTAAACCCGGGCTCATTCTGATCCAGCAGATCTTTAATCAAACGTCTTCTAGTCATGTTCACTTTTCACCCAATGGATTTAGGATATCCTTATCCGATAAGTCATTTAAGAAGGTAGGATGTTATTAGAGGTTGGCATGGTTACTATTTGTAATTACTTGTAGCCATGCAACCACGTTCACTCACCTTTGTAGATTAATTATTCACGTTGGCTCATTATATTGTTTCCTAACCATATATTAGTTATCTTTTTCTTCTTATTATTATTAATACTATTATCATTATTATTATTATTATTATTATTATTATTATTATTATTATTATTATTATTATTATTACTGGGTCACAAAATGGCAGTTTTTAAGGTTTTTGATATAATTAATATTTCATTCAAGAAAATCTATTTTCAAATTTTGTGTTGTATGTGTGCTTGTGATTGTGTGCGTGCGTGTGTGTGTGGTTGTACGCGTAGCTTTGCGCGTGTGTGTGTGTGTGTGTGTGTGTGTGTGTGTGTGTGTGTGTGTGTGTGTGTGTGCGCGGTTGTACGTGTTGCTTCGCGCGCGTGTGTGTATGTTTGTGCGTGTGCGTGTGTGTTTTCAACAGTCCCTCGCACATGTTCCGTCTACCAACTCCACCTCGCAAGGCGTTGGTCAACCCGAAGCTATAGCAGAAGACACTCGTCTAACGTCAAGCTGACGTGTTGAAGGGTCATCACCGGGACAATCTGGCTTCAGAGAGAACTTCTTAATACGTCAACAATGTTTGACCCAATTTAGGTTAACTTTCCCTCCATCGCGATATCGAAGTACAACTAACCCAGGGCCATAATTTCATCTAACGCCATCATTGAATGTCACAAAGTGAAATCTATTTATCTAAGTAGAGGAAGTGCTAAATCTTTGAAGACAGCACCGAAATGGTGTATTATATTTTAGAGTTATTCAATGCGATAGGAAGTGTAATTGATTCCAGCATCTAAATCAGATTTGTCTAAAATTCTTGTATCAGTACGTGCAGATGTCATATTTTGTAGGTTTTCAATATCCGGGTTAGGAATCCGGTGTAGAATCGCTGTCAATCAATGTCCAGACATTGCAAGAACGAAATGTCAGATGTTCTATGATTTCGGTTTCGGATTCTCAATGAATCACGAAGAATAAAATAGATTTCTTTGAAGCTTTGATTTCTTGTTATTATTTGTATTTCCAGCATTCGTAACGATTTGGGAATCCGAAATATTTGTGCAGGATACAAACGCACGCACACACACACACATCATATTACACACACATAAATCGATAAATGTATGTATATATATATATGTATGTATACAGCATATATATATATATATATATATATATATATAGCACTTCTAAATCATTTATGTATGCATATATATCCTTCATCTTTTACTTGTTTCAGTCATTTGACTGAGGCCATGATGGGGCATCGCCTTTCAAACGCTAGTATTTATTCTATCGGGCTAAAAGGCGATGCTCCAGCATGGCCGCAGTCAAATGACTGAAAAAAGTTTTGAAAAGTAATAGAGTATATAAAGCCAAGATTAACTTCAATGCATTGCAGTCTGACGATGACTTACTTAGGTACCGAAACTTCCAAGTCACCAAGTGACTATCAATAATATTAAGAATAATATATATATATATATATATATATATAGATATGCAGGGCAGGGAAATCATCAATTAGTAATAAAATTAATAATTAACAATTCTGCCGGGTAGCTCAGTATGAAAAAAACCTTTTTCGGTAAAAATTTATAATCATAAATGTATAGGGATTGACAGTAACCTGCTTCTCCAACATACTGAGAATTCAGAAATAGCAGTCAAAGAACTACTGATTTCAAAACTACAAATTATTACTCCAGATTGATAGCGATATTTTTGATACACACAGAATAAAAACAATAGAGAAGAGTAGAAAAACACTTGCCTTTAGTTAATTTAGTACAATTGTTTCACAGTTAAGAGTACATAATACTCTATTCTGATCTTCAGCTAAATATTCTAATAAATTTGTTAATGTCTAAATAACTCACGTTAATTTTGACCATGTAAACATCAATACCACGTGAGGAAGACGTTAAGAAATTTATCGGCCAGTAAATTCAAAATCTCTCGCCCTAATGAATTTCAATTCGGTGTGTATCAGAAATAGTCCCGTTTAGGAAAGAGACTCGTACGAATTCCTGCGGTATAACCATCCATCATGGAGTTATTATTAAAATATAGATATGCAGGGCAGGGAAATCATCAATTAGTAATAAAATTAATAATTAACAATTCTGCCGGGTAGCTCAGTATGAAAAAAACCTTTTTCGGTAAAAATTTATAATCATAAATGTATAGGGATTGACAGTAACCTGCTTCTCCAACATACTGAGAATTCAGAAATAGCAGTCAAAGAACTACTGATTTCAAAACTACAAATTATTACTCCAGATTGATAGCGATATTTTTGATACACACAGAATAAAAACAATAGAGAAGAGTAGAAAAACACTTGCCTTTAGTTAATTTAGTACAATTGTTTCACAGTTAAGAGTACATAATACTCTATTCTGATCTTCAGCTATCAATCTGGAGTAATAATTTGTAGTTTTGAAATCAGTAGTTCTTTGACTGCTATTTCTGAATTCTCAGTATGTTGGAGAAGCAGGTTACTGTCAATCCCTATACATTTATGATTATAAATTTTTACCGAAAAAGGTTTTTTTCATACTGAGCTACCCGGCAGAATTGTTAATTATTAATTTTATTACTAATTGATGATTTCCCTGCCCTGCATATCTATATTTTAATAATAACTCCATGATGGATGGTTATACCGCAGGAATTCGTACGAGTCTCTTTCCTAAACGGGACTATTTCTGATACACACCGAATTGAAATTCATTAGGGCGAGAGATTTTGAATTTACTGGCCGATAAATTTCTTAACGTCTTCCTCACGTGGTATTGATGTTTACATGGTCAAAATTAACGTGAGTTATTTAGACATTAACAAATTTATTAGAATATTTAGCTGAAGATCAGAATAGAGTATTATGTACTCTTAACTGTGAAACAATTGTACTAAATTAACTAAAGGCAAGTGTTTTTCTACTCTTCTCTATTGTTTTTATTCTGTGTGTATCAAAAATATCGCTATCAATCTGGAGTAATAATTTGTAGTTTTGAAATCAGTAGTTCTTTGACTGCTACTTCTGAATTCTCAGTATGTTGGAGAAGCAGGTTACTGTCAATCCCTATACATTTATGATTATAAATTTTTACCGAAAAAGGTTTTTTTCATACTGAGCTACCCGGCAGAATTGTTAATTATTAATTTTATTACTAATTGATGATTTCCCTGCCCTGCATATCTATATTTTAATAATAACTCCATGATGGATGGTTATACCGCAGGAATTCGTACGAGTCTCTTTCCTAAACGGGACTATTTCTGATACACACCGAATTGAAATTCATTAGGGCGAGAGATTTTGAATTTACTGGCCGATAAATTTCTTAACGTCTTCCTCACGTGGTATTGATGTTTACATGGTCAAAATTAACGTGAGTTATTTAGACATTAACAAATTTATTAGAATATTTAGCTGAAGATCAGAATAGAGTATTATGTACTCTTAACTGT
>NC_142942.1:52809262-52816762 GCF_046866305.1 Octopus bimaculoides
ATTAGAAAATGTAGAAAAATGTTGTGCAGAAAAAGTCAGAATGGAAAATTATATTTTTTACGTCGATTGTCTCTTCATTTGATTTCCATAACAAGAGAGATAGTTTTCTTACTAGGAATCCATGTTATTCCGCCAGTGAAGTGAAAGGAATAAAAATATGTAATATGTTTATTCATATATCTAATTCAGCTTTCTTTTTCTTTCGCTTCAAAAGCAGAATTCTTCATAGTTATATTCAGTTGTTATTTCGACCTGGTTGGCTCTCTTTTCATATTTATTTTACAGAAGGAAAAGCAGAGACAGAGAAAGCGCATGGTGAATGTATTTCACCCCGAAAAAGAGTCCTTCTTGTCCATATTCCTCTTAGTGCATAAGCTGTGTAGATAGATAGATAGAGAGAGAGAGAGAGAGAGAGAGAGAGAGAGGCGCCGAGCTGGCAGAATCGTTAGCATACCGTTCTGAGTTCAAATGCTTAGCGGTATTTCGTCTGTCTTTACGTTCTGAGTTCAAATTCCGCGGAGGTCGACTTTACCTTTTATCCTTTCGGGGTCGATAAATTAAGTACCAGTTGCGTTCTGGGGATGATCTAATTGACTGGACTCCCTCCCCAAAAGTTTCGGGCCTTGTGCCTAGAGTAGAAAAGAATATACATAGATATCTGTATGTAGGTAGTAAACGGATTATAGGTAGGTAGGTGGGTAGGTATATGTATACAAATGTTTGTCTCTGTTCGTTGTTTTCAGCTCGTGTGAAAACGTTTCTGATATGTTGCTGGTACTTGTAATGATTCAGTCATTTCTTGCATTTGAAAAATACATATCATCATCATCATTATCATCACAATTTACCGTAAGAGAGAATTTTTCTCTGGCGGCAACTGCAGTGAATTTGCCTTTAGAAGTTAAAGTATGCCGAAACATATTTCAACATATTTCAACATATTTCAACAAGTTCGTTTCTTCCCAGGGTTAAAGTTCGAATCTGCCCAGGGTTATCTCTCTTCCATATTTCTCATTGAACGAAGCCAAAGAGTCAGAAACAGACATCTGGAAACCCACTAGACGCTAGAGGGAAGCACTTGGCAGATAAATGTTGTTTTTTCACCTTTTACGGGAAACGAAAATTTGTTCTCCCCGGCGATAACTGCAGTGAACTTGACTTGAGAAGATAAAACATGTCACCTAGATACTTTGGCTAAAGTTCGTACATATATATATATATATATATTCCTGGTTCTTTGTTTTCTGAAATCGAATTCTACTAAATTCATTCTTTGCACTTCAGCCTTTCAGAACATTTTAAAATAAATTGAAGTCAAATTCGGGGCCGATTTAATTCAGTTACTCCCCTTGCCCTACATCCATACCTTGAGCTAATATTCTTTTCTGCTGGAAGCACAAGGCCTCAAATTTGGGGGAAGGGATAAAGTCGATTAAATCGACCCCAGTGCGTAACTGGTACGTAATTTATCGACCCCAAAACGATGAAAGTCGACCCCGGTGGCATTTGAACTCCGAAATACCGCTAAGCATTTCGCCCAGCGTGCTAACGATTCTGCCGGCTTGTCGCCCTACCTTGTGCCAATATTAGAAACAATTATTATTACTATTGTTGTTATCGTTGACTTTGTTTTTGTTAAGGATCGGTAAACGAAATAGCTTTGAAATTGCTCCGCAGCTGAGAAAGGAAACTTTACGTAAATATCCCTGCGCTCTCTGCGTCTGCCTGTCAAGATACAAATTGTTTTAACAGATTCGAGACACGCCTCACCATCGTTTAGACATGGCTGTACGTGTGTGCGTGCGTGTATTCATATATGTATGCGTGTGTGTGTAAGTGTGTTTGCGGTGGGGTTATTTAAATATATATGTGCATCTATGCATGTATGTATATATGTATGTATATGTATGCATGTATGTATATGCATGTATATATATATATATATATATATATATATATATATATATATATATATATATATATATATATATATATATATATACACATATATATATGTATATCTATATATGTGTTTGTGTGTATGTGTATGATTGTATTTATAAAGATATATATATATATATGCACGTACACACACACAGATATGCATGTATGTATATGAGTACATGTATGCATATATATATATATATATATATATATACACACATACATACAAACGTGCATACACACACACACACATATGTATATGTATATGTATATGTATACGCTTGTATTTATAGCTATATATATGCACACACGTACACACACACGTACACACACACGCACGGATACGCACGCGCACATACATACATACACACAGATAGATAGATAGATAGATAGATAGATAGATAGATAGATAGATAGATAGATAGATAGATAGATAGATAGATAGATAGATGTACATACGTGTTAGTAAGCATTTGACTGCGTTATACAGATTTTCAGTTTTTTTCGGGATCAGTGTGTGTGTGTGTGTGTGTTTAAGCGTGCCCGACTTTTTTCTACAGCTTATTCTTTTCCTTTTTCTTTCTTTTTTTTTTTTGTATTTTCAGATATAAATAGAGAATCGTTGACTTTCGATTGAAGTCCCCTTAAGTGTTATAAACAATATGAATGAAATCTCATAACAAGAAACGAGCGAGTGCGGCTGACGTGTGCCGCGGACTCCACCTCCACCTTGGATTAAATGCTTTACCTGTAAGTGACGAGTTAATGAGAGAATTAAATGTTTGTAAGAGAGAGGAGGAGTGAGAGGATGGGGGAGGAAAGTAGAGTGTGAGAGACAACCAGAGAGGGAATCAGTAACTAGTAGTGAATGTACGTGTGTGTGTGGGGGGGTTCATGTGGCGTGTGGTGTGTGTGTGTGTGTTTGGCGTGTTGCGAGTAGAGATGGTGCGTGCGGAAGAATGAAAGAAAGAGAGAAGAGAGAGACTGTGTGTGTGTGTGTGAGAGAGATAAACAGAAGAAGAATATTAGAAAGTGTGAGGGAAAGAGTGAGTGACAGAGACACTGCGTGGAGTATAGGAGAAACAGAGTGAAGCAGTGAATAAACGAGTGCAAGAGAGAAAGGGGGAGCGAGAGAGAGAGAAGGAGTAAGTGACTGAGAGAGAAGGAGATAGTGTGCATGTGTGAAAGAGAAGGAGAGAGAGAGAGAGAGAGAGAGAGGAAGAGCAAGCTAGAAACAGACACTGACTTATTGAGTGAGGGAGAAAGAGAGAGGGGGAGCTAGGGCGATAGTTTGTGTGTGTGTGTGAGAGAGAGAGAGACAGAGGTGAAAGAGACAGGCAGATGGTGGAGGCTGGGCTGTGAATAATGACGTTTTTTGCTTTTTTTTCCTGATATCAAAACATGACATACTGTAGAACTAGCTGGGGGGGGGGGGGGGGGGGATTGTCAAAGGTAACACAAATAGCGGGTCATTAAATAAACGTCAGATTATCTTAATAGGAGAGTGTATTTGTGAAGGGAGGTAATTCCTATTTTTCTTCGTTTCTTTTTTCATGAATCATTTTGTGTTTTTTAAATGATGACAAGTTTACGTGTGTTTTTCTATTTAGTCAACACATTTGTGCTTTAGGTTTGGTTGTCCTTTAAAGTTTAACTGTTATTATTATTTTTTTTCTTCTTTAATTGGTGTTTCTGTTGTGTCTGTATGCGTGTATGTGTGCATATGTATGCATATGTGTGTGTGTTCGCAAATGAATACATGCGAACATTAACGTACTAGTGAATCTGTTTTATATATAAATACGCACATACACACATACATATGTATGCATATGTATATATATATGCGTGTGTGTGTGTGTGTGTGTATCCGTGTCTGTATCTGTGTATGTATGTGCATGTATATGTGTATACATATGTGTGTGTGTGTGTGTGTGTGTGTGTGTGTGTGTGTGTGTGTGTGTGTGTGAAATATAGGCGCATGTATGGCTGTATGGTAAAAAGTTTGCACATGGTTCCGGGTGCAGTCCCACTGCGTGACACTTAGGGCAAATATTTCTACTATAGCCTCGGGCAGACGTGGATTTGGTGGATGGAAACTGAAAGAAGCCCATCGTATATATGTGTGTCTGTCTGTCTGTCTGTGTTTCTTATTTCTTTATTGTCCACAAGGGGCTAAATTTAGAGGGGACAAACTAGGACAGACAAAGGGATTAAGTCGATTATATCGACCCCAGTACGCAAAAGATGCTAATGTTTGGAGGCCAAGCGCTGGTGTCATCCACTGCGGCTACATAGGACCTAGTAAGTCAATTACAACGGATGTATACATCAACCAAGTGGATGAAATGATGAGGGGACTTGCAATTAAATAACTGAGATTGGTCAAAAGAGACGGACCAAAACAATGCTGGACATGTTGTACAAAGAACGTTACTCAAGTTACATGAACTGACCTTGGAAGTACTCTGTCATCCACCATATTCACCAGACCTTGCACCAACTGACCATCACGTTTTCTAGACATTAGAAAACTTTTTATAAGGAAAAAACTTCAAATCTGAAGAAGATGCAAAAGTAGCCTTTTGTGATTTCACCACTTCTTGCTCTCCAGAATTCTTCGTTGCCGGCATGAATAAGCTACCGATAAAATGGCAAAATCGTGTTGATAATTTAGGTGGATAATTCGATTAACATTGCTTTTTGTTGAGATAAAGTGAAATATAATTTCAGTTGAAAATCGGACATTTCATTCTTAATGACGTGATATATATTTCTATTTATATATATTCATATTTACATATATATATATATATAAGGATTTACTTTTCGTAAGGAATAAAAAAAAAACCAAGGCTGTGTATAATATAGAACATTTATAAATAGAATGTCTTGCAGCTGTTTCCAGGATATTTATTATATCCCTTCATCGGAGACGGTGTGATAGGATGATTAAGCAATAGTTAGTTTAGTTAAGACAGGAAATAGAGAGTGAATGTAGGGATATTGTATTTGTAAATCCATTGTTTAGGCAGAATGGTATACATATAAGATTCCAATACCTTGTGAGTAAGATCCAATTGATTTTAAGATTGGTCATTGCCTTTGTAAATCCATTATTAAGATTTCAATACCCTATGAGTAAAATCCAACAGTCTTTGAAATTGGTCATTCCAAATAGAGTTTATACACAGTGTTATTGAATCAAGGGTCTGTTTAAAGTGACCTAAAAGCAGGGTATGTATTAATAGGGTATATATATATATATATATATATATATATATATATATATATATATATAATTTTTTTGGCCTCCCTTTCTTTGATATCGTCCAGTTTTTTTATTTTATTTTATTGCCTTTGACTATTTATAGCATTCACGTTTAAACCTACAGAAAACACTGGACTTAACTATATTGACGTACAGTGAGGAAATTGTCATGACCTCCAGTCCGATATCTGATGAAAGCAGACCACTGTTTTCTTCACATTTCGTTTCCCTTATACGCTTTCATTGTGCACTGAACTTATTTTCTGTATACGTGGCTTCTGTAATGGAGGTAGCGCAGAAGTTGAATCGCATCATTGATTTTCATGTCAGTTGCTTGACATCCTGCTTTTGTGGTTTTACAATAGTTGAACAACAGACATAACTTTAATGTTGAATATACTGCAGAAATAAAATCTATCGCCCGTCCAAGCCATCACCCTCCATTTATCTACTACTGTTTACTCTTCTCCTTCTTTATTTCTTTCTTCCAATTTTTGTGTCACCATTTGTCTATATATTTCGAGATATTTGCAATCTGTTAAAGGTCTTCGGTGAGACAAAAGCCGAGGCCAGTATGTAAACAGCAGGAAATTGGTTATGTCAAGATTGTCTTACAGTGAAAGAATGGCAGACAGGAACGACAGAAAAAGAAACATAACAAGACAAAAAGGAAGTGAAATGAAACATTCAAATAAACGTAGAAAAGAAGAGGTTGATTTAGAAAAGGAGAGACGAATAAAAATATAGTGTTGACAAAATATAGATAGCAGTGCAAGACAGAGAAATAAGGCGAAAACCACGCACAACGATGCTGTCCTACAAGGAAGCTCGGCCACTTACATTTGTACACTTGCGCGTGTGTGTGAGTGTGTGTGTGTGTGTGTAGGTTTCTCTATGAGAACATGTGTAGATATCATGTCTTTTCTGCCATTGTTTGTGTTTGACCGGTCTCCGTGCGTTAATAATTTAAGACTATTTAATCTCAGAAATTCTTTGAAATCTTCTTAGAAGACACAGGCAACAGAAACAATATTTCCAGATTTGCCAAAATTACTTTAAACGTGTCACTTCCGTCATTTTGTTATCTTCCTTTTTTTTTTCCTTTCTCTCCGTTAACGTTTTGTTTTTGTTTTGTTTTTTCTTCCACATTTTTGCCTTTATTTTTTCTTTTCATATTTTGTTTAGATTCTTCATATTTTTGCATTGTGCTTTTTTTTTCTTTTTTACATTTTCTCTCCTGCAGTTATTTCCCTTTATATATATATATATATAATATTTTATTTTTATCATATATTATCATTACTACTACTATTAATATTACTATTTTTATTGTTATTGTTATCATCATTATTACTATTATTATTATCATAATCGTTATTTATATTATTATCATATTTATCACTATTATCATAATATCTATTACAATTTCTGTTATTACTGTTACCGCTATTCTTATTAATGTTATTATCATTATAACTATTTTTCTTATTATTAATATTATTATTGTTATTATTATCATTATTATTACTATTATTATTATTATTATCATTTTTATTCGTATTATTATTGTTTATTATCGTTATTATTATTATTATTACTACTACTCTTATTATTATTATTATTATTATTATTATTATTATTATTATTATTATTATTACTACTACTACTCTTATTATTATTATTATTATTATTATTATTATTATTATTATTATTATTATTATTATTATTATTATTATTATTATTACTCTTTTCCTCTTTTGTTGATTTGTAATTCTTTTGTTTTCATTCGTTGTTCATCGATAATTATGGTTTGAACTTTTTCTGTTCTATTTTATGTCTTACAAGTTGTTTGTCTTGTTTTGTCTGTTTGTCTTGTTTTGTGTGTTTGTTTTGTTTTGTGTGTTTGTCTGATGAAGGGAGAGTGATTATTCTTTATTTGTTGTTAATTTCTACTTTCTTTCTCTCATTTATTTTTCTTCCTCTTTTGTTTTGTTTTGTTTTTGTTTGTTCTTATAATACATCTTTTTTTCTATTGTTGTGTTTCATTTTGCTTTTGTTGATGCCCTGTATTGTCAAAATTATTGATCCGTAATCATTTTATATTTTCATAGTTTTATAAACAGCTTGACTATATTTGCCGAAAGAGAGAGAGAGACAGACAGACAGACATGGACAGAGACAGACATAGACAGAAAGACAGAGAGAGGCAGAGAGAGACAAAGAGACAGACAGATACTCGGGAACACTGACAGAGACTGAGAGAGCAAGAAAGAAGGAAAGAGAGA
>NC_142942.1:52821762-52831762 GCF_046866305.1 Octopus bimaculoides
ACTAGACTCCAGTCTGCTTTGGTATGGTTTCCACAGCAGCTCTTCCTTAACGCCAACCGCTTCACAGAGTGTGGCGGATGCTTTTACGTAGCACGGCACGGGTACTTTTACGTGACATCGCACGGGTGCTTTTACGTGGCGTCACCGCGGGCGTTTTTGCGCGGCATCGCACGGGTGCTTTTACGCGACACCACCATGAGGGCTTTGCACCACCAGAAGTTTTGGTCTAAACAAGATATATATATATATATATATATATATATATATATATATATATATATATATATATATATATACAGACATACACTCACATAAATATTTCCTTTATCAAACACTCCAGAATTAAACAAGTAATTACAAGCAATATTGTTTGAATATCTCTGTAAATTAACGAACTTTCTGTTGAAAATGTGGGTGTTGTATCTTGTTTAGAAAAACACGCCGCTACTACTTTCCAAGGCATTTTAAAGTTTGTTATTTCATTTCAGAGAATTTTATTTTTGGAGGTGAGGAAGGGCTTCGGGGAATCTTCTTGCTTGAAGTTTTTATCACAATTTCAAAATTTACTCATTGACTATGCTAGGGATGTTTGCTTCTTTCAAATCTTTGCTTGCAATTTTTTCACTTCATTTCGTTCTTATTTTCAAACCCGTCTTTATAAACACATTAATTAAACCTTTGAAGACAAAATTTCAAGAAAGAAAAAGTAATAAAACAAAGAAAATAAATAAAAAGAATTGAATTCAAAAAGGAAATTATAAACGAATCCTTAGTAAAGACTGAACTAGCATCACCAATTCTTTAATCCAATAAACTTTTATTCCTCAAAGTACAAACATGCCCATGCAAACATATATACGTATACATACCGCATGCACACGCACACGCACACACACAAGCATACAAACACACTGACACACAAACACACACACAAAGGTACATACACACTAACGCACAGCCATCAGTGAATATAGGGGAGATAAACATGCCACAGTGACATTCAACATAATTCTTTTAAAGTTTCAAACGAGAAAATCTTAAAAGAGGGGGGAAAATTTTAATGATCAAACGTGAACGAAGAAGAAGAACAACAACAACAACAACAGATTAAAATATAGAATGTAGAATCAAGAGCTACCCGTAAAAGAAGGTGTTTGTGCAGCCATGAAAAACATGTGATCAATGGGCAAAGAAGTGATTTTGATTGAATTAAAGTGTTCAATCATAAACGTGGCACCGTTTATGCCGACAGTGCTACCATTGGCAGCCTGATATGTTCAGTCAGTAACGACAAATTTATTGAATTAAAACAGCAGCAGCGAGTTTCGGTTCGAGGAAACCGCAAGGTGGTCGCTCTACAAGCTAGAAATAGCAAAGAAAGGCTACCCTTGAGTCGCAAAGAAAGAAAGAAAGAAAGAAAGAAAGAAAGAAAGAAACGAATGATTGTTCACCATTTTAACTGCACGCGAACATATATAACCATTATCATTGTCTAAAGGCTAAAAACGTCTGTCTTTCCGTTCTAAGTTCAGATTCCGGCGAGGTCCACTTTGTTTTTTATCCTTTCGGGGTCGATAAAATAAGTACCAGTTGGATAGTCGACTGTTCTCCTCCGCCACATTTCAGACCTTGTGCCTATATTAGAAACAAAACAGGAATAAAGAACATTTCAGGATTTATCAAAAGAAAAGGAATCCATTAAGGTTGAAATCAGAAAATGATTCATGGTTTTGAACTGTTCCACAATAACAGAAAAATATTCCATATTATGTTCTCATTTCACTTTGGTGTTGCCTCTAGTGGAACGAAATCCAACGTGGAGACGTTTGACAGATTTCCATCCGATCTTCGTGAACGCTTACTGAGCTCAAATTAGAATAATTAGAAACGGGTTCAAATAATTAGTAGTTTCAAGGAAACGTTGGAAAATGATATAGTGACAGATATCTGGAAGTCTGTGATAGGTAGACAAAGAGACAGACTGACAGATCAATAAATAAGCATGACGGTAGATAGATGGAGAGACAGACAGACAGATAGACAGAGACGGGAGAGAGAGAGAGGGTACAGAAAGTGAGGGATACGGAGAGAAACATGATAGACTGATTGATTGATTGATTGATTGATTGATTGATTGATTGATTGATTGATTGATAGACGCAAAAGTGCATACATAAATAAACAGAAACCGAGCTCAATAGGCAGAAAGAAAGAGAAAGAGAGAGAGAGAGAGAGAGAGAGAAAGCAAGTGATACAGAGAAAGAAACAGATAGAAAGAGATGGGGAGGGAGAGAGAGAGGATAGATAGATAGATAGATAGATAGATAGATAGATAAGACACAGATAGATAGATAGATAGATAGATAGATAGATAGATAGATAGACACATACATGGATAAACAGAAAGTGAGATCAACCGACAGACAGGCAAACAGCCAGAGAGTTAGGAAGCTATACACCGGTAAACAGAGAGACTACAACAGTAAAAGACAGAAGGTAAAAGAGAGAGAGAGAGGGGGGGAGGGCGGAGAGAGGAGATGTGTGGAAGGAAGTTGAAAGGACGGAATTTGAGAATAAAACAGTTGTGAGGTAATAGCTATCGATGCGAAATGAACCCGGAAACCGTTGGTACTGAATAGTTTCACGGTAGAATGGTAAATGGAGATACCGGAAATACGAGGCAAGGTGAATAAGATCTTGATATATAATTGAAATGGCGCTTAGATATTGGTTGTTTAGTGGGAACCTGATTGAGAATTGACGAGTAGAGGAAGAATAGCGGGGAAGAGGGAGAGAAAGAAGAGTGGAGGGATAAAAAGGGAGATAATTTTAAAATATAGAAAGAACGCGGACTATAAATAATTGTGTGTGTGGGGGTGTTATCTTTGAATTCTTTCAGTCTTTGCTGCCATGATAGTGCACACCTTATGAGATTTCGTCCAACATATCAGCCCCAATACAATTTTTTTTTAGAAGCCTGGTACTTATTCTGTCGGTCTCTTTTGCTGAACCTCAAGGTTAAGGGGACGTAAACATGCGAATTGCAGTTGTCAAGTGGTAGTGGAGGGGACAAAGCCAAACACAACGACACACACATACATACATATGTGTGTGTGTGTATACGACGGGCTTCCTTCAGTTTCCGTCTCTCAAATTCATTTGCAAGACGTTATAATAGAAGACATTTACCCAAGGTGGGGTCGAACTGAAACTACGTGGTTGCAAGCAAGCTTCTATACAACACACCCATTTATTTACATACGAGCATATGTACATACATACACACATATAAATAGACAGACAGACAGACAGACAGACAGACAGATAGATAGATAGATAGATAGATAGATAGATAGATAGATAGATAGATATGGGTACTGGACGTCACAAACAGTAAACAACATAAAATACGAAAACAAATAAGTTGAATACGCAAACAACGAGAGAAACAAATGGAAAACAGGACAAGTGACATAAAGAACGACCCTTCATCAGTTGTCGGCTGCCTATCTACTCCTCATTTCGAGCATTCAACGACAATATGAGTCTTCGAAGGTACTTGCTCCCACAAATACCAAAATAAAATTTGGGATCAGGAAGCAAGCATTTATAAGCCTTCCCTGTGTCTACGCAAAACCTTTAAATGATACCAATAGGATTGTTTAGTCCTAACTGTCATTGACAATTACGATTTGGCAGGAAATATTTAAGGTGCAGTGTTAGCAACATAGCCTATTTTCGCGATGCTTAAAGCAATACCGAATGCATGAAAAGCTATTAAAGTGTTAATGGAGAAAATGGAAAAGTGTGATAGTAATTTCCCACGCAAATGACATGGTCTCCTTCCATGCTTTACCGGAATTTGGTTATATAATGCTGCAACAAAACACTTCAATACCACTGGTGAGGAGTTTCAAGTTGCAAAGGCCTGCTGTCTCAGGATGGCATGGGATTCGGTGGATCTCATCGCTCGTGCAGTCTTGTATATACAAGAGTGAAGATGAAGAATAAAGGTTAGTCATTGGTCATTCCCCTAAAATCCTTTTAAACAATTATGATTTCTGGAGAACTTATAAACAATTATGAACTTATTTTACTGCCTATTTTGAACACTTTTATGTAAACTGTTTAAACACAAAGCCTCTCTTAACATTTTCAAAGACTCTATCACTGTATTTTAATACATCTATCTTAACTAATTTTTAACATCACAAACGCTGTAGAAAGCCTTACATTTTACTTTTGAAAATCTTTTTTAAAAAAACTGAAACCGGTCAAGTCAATAAACATTTTGCATTATACATTAAGGAAGAGGGAATATTTAAGGAATATTTATATATAAATATATATATTTATACAAGGCATGTCTACATAAATATACGTATATTTTAATAAATATGATCATGTGTGCGTGCGTGTGTGTATATGTATGTGTACATTCATATACATGCGTAAATGTATATATCAAAACATACATATATATATATATAATTTTCTTTTATATACATGTACGTATGTATCTCTGTGTGTATGCATAACTATATGCATGTATGCATGTATGTATGTATGTATGTGCGTGCGTGCGTGAGTGCGTGTTGTGGTCTCTTTGTTCATACGCATACTCTTAGAAAAAGACGAAATACAGATGTGGATGCCAGCTTATAGACACACACCCAAACATACAAACGGTAAGAATAAGCGGAGAGTAAGAAACAAAGAGAGATTTACGGACGGAGAGGTAGAACGATAAAGAAGCATATAAAGGCAAAAGAACAATAAAGGTGAACGCAAAAACAACTAAATAACTACAAAGATATTGTAACGATAAGAATAGAGGTCCAGGTTTCATTTCCTAACAACTCTGTGACAACAAAACTGGTCTATATAAATACTTGCAGAATATCAATATTTTATGATCGTTGGCTTCCAACATTGGTAAAATAATTTCCGGTGTATTTGGCAAATACAAGGTTGAAATATCTACGATAGCAATAAATATTATAAGAGAAACTCACTGCAATAAATACTACAACTGCGACAAATAATAATAATTGTAGTAGCAGCAACAACTAAAATTTCGGCAGCCATTAAGTAAGAGATACAAACTTTCAAAATGGCGGTGTATAATTATATGAATAAATGCGCACATACGCGTACGTACGCTTACATTCATATCTACACACCCAGACACACACATACAAACATACATATATACATATATACATACATACATACATACACACATACACACACACGCACACGCACACACACACACACACACACACACACACACACACACACACACACACACACACACACACATATATATATATATATATATATATATATATATATATATATATATATATATATATACATACACACACACAGGCGTGGCTATGTGGTGAGATGCTTATTTCCCAACCATTTGGTTCTGGGTTCAGTCCCACTAAGCGGCATTTTTGGCAAGTGTCATCTACTGTAGTTCCTGGAAGCTCCTATATTGTTTGAAGTCACTTGGCTTTGTTCTTGAGTAAAATAAAGATCGATTCAATCAACACTTCCTATTCCAAAATGGCTGCCAATTTCAGAAACTCATTCAAGTACATTTGTTATACATGAATGTACGAAAGATTGAATTTTAACATAAAAAAAAACAAAGACAAACTTATGTGTTGCTGATATTATCAAGCTTCTACAGCCATCAGTTCATAATCATATCTATTTTCTAAATATATGTCATTTGTTACTTAGTCGAGCATGTGTGAGTGAATTCATGCGTCTGTGTGCATAAATTGCTTGTGTATTCACGTCCATGTTCATGTCAGTTTCTTTGTCGAATTGTGACCCGTTATAACAAATACGTAACTTACCGATTCTTCAATAGATAAGTTTCGCTGAAATAGGTACCATACTGAAATAAGACCTGGGGCCGAGTGTGATCCACTGAAACCCGCAGTTGTTGTAGCTTCTCCATGAACACAATCGCAAAACTGAAACAGTAATAGAATATACATACATATATATATATATATATATATATATATACATATGTACGTGTGTAAGTGTATATCTATATATCTATATACGCATAAATATACACACACACATATATACTTATATACATATAAAGAGAGAGAAAGGGGGTAGAGGGCGACTGTGTATTGAAATTATTTTTACAAACTAATCAAATAACATAAATAAATTAAATTAAAAATAAACAAGTTATTTAATTGATCAATAGATAAACAAATAAGCAAATAATTCAATAAATAAACGTTAAAAAAATTTTTTTTTCTTTTTTGTTTTTTTCTCTTTGTGTTTTGTTATTTTCTAAAAAAAATTCCGGTTGCTGTCTTTTGACATTTTTATTTATTTTTTTCATTTATTTATTTTCAAAATTCCATTAAACTATGATAGTTTTGTAATTGCAGACTTTTAACAACAAAACTTCCAAAAGATCAAAGAATTAATTGCCAGCAAAAGCTAATTTATTTAACGTCTTTATTCTTGTTGTTTATATTTGATTTCAGATTTTTTTTTTTCTTTTATGGACTTTTTGGGGAGTTTCATTCATTATTTTTTAATTATTAATTTTTCCATTCTTCCGTTCATTCTTCAATTCTTCCAGATTTTTAACACATAAAGTGTTTGTTTTGTATTTACAGTGGTGTTTTTTGCATTCGCTTTTGTTTTCTGGATTTTTTAATATTCTTTGTTGGTTTTTGCTATTAATTCATCTTGGAACCTAAATAAAGGCAAGTTTAACCCACAAACACGGAACAAAGTAGTGACAACTAAAATACATTAAAAAATGCAAGAATGAATATAACAAAAAAAAAAAACTTCCATCATTTAACTGAAAAACAGAATTTCCAAAGACCTGTGATAATTCTTCTAAATTTGAAGTTTTATCAATTCACTGCGTCATGTAATTTGGTAATGTACGATATATGTATGTAGCGTGTGTGTTTGTGTATTTGTCGGTAAGATTGAGAATCACAGATACTAAATAGAATCCAGGATGTAACGTATACATATATATACACACACATATATATATTTATATATATATACATATATACACATATATATGATTGCATATGTATATGTATATATATATATATATATATATATATATATATATATATACATACACACATATACACACATATATATGATTGTATACGTATGTATATATATATATATATATATATATATATATATATATATATGTATGTATATATAGACACACACACATGTATTACATATATATATATATATATATATATACATATATATGTATGTATGTGTGTATATGAATGTATGTATATATGTATGTATGTATGTATGTATGTCTGTATGGAGGCATGCATGTATGAATAAATAATGGTGGGGTCGGAGGTAACTTTTACAAACTTATATTCTTCTAATGCTCACTTCTAAAAAACAGAGTATTAACTTTGCAAAACACCATAAAATTTATATGCGCGCGCACGTGTCTGTGTGTGTGTGTGTGTATGTGTACATATGCATGTGAGCATGCATATATGCCTGTATGAATATGTACGTCTTTCAAAAACGAGCTGAATCTTCTCCAATTATTACTCCAAGATACTCGTTTTCGATCATAGATCGATAATCGACTGATGGTCTTCAAGAAATTCTGAGTAACTACATGTAAAGTTTCCTCTTCCGATAAAACATAATACTCAGTCTCATATATATATATATATATATATATATATATATATATATATATATATATATATATATATATATAGATAGATAGATAGATAGATAGATAGATAGATATACATATATATACATATGTATGCATACATTCATATGCTTGTATATATATATACAATATGTATATATATATATATATGAGTGTATGTGTGTGTGTGTGTGTATGTATATATATATACATATGTGTGTGTGAATGCATACATACATATATACATATACGCGTACAATATGCATATAGATGCATTTGTTTATATTTACATGTGTGCATATAATTACACGCATACACACACACATACATACATACATACATACATACATACATACATACATACATACATACATACATACATACATACATGGTCGACAGTAGCGATGTTGACGACGGAAACGATAAACGATTGCAGAGGTGATCGATAATCAATAAAAACTAATTAATAAAAGGGCGATCAACTTGAAAGTTGAGGTTAAATTAAGGACGGAATTTACATCTGAAGTTTGCTTTCGTCCATCATGGCAAATTGCCTATCTCATAGCAAAGTTAACAAACTAGAAAAGTAAAGCAAAACAAAACAAAAACAAAACGATGTCAAAACAAACAACCCAGAGTGCTGGAAGTAGTAGTAGTAGTAGTAGTAGTAGTAGTAGTAGTAGTAGTAGTAGTAGTAGTAGTAATGATTGACCTTTGCCCACCGCTATGTATTTTGTAAAAAGTTTGCGTCTGGGATGTGTATGATGGCTGTGTCGCTATGGGGAGAAGGGCTACGTGTACAGGCATGTGTGTGCATGTATGTGTGCATGTGTGTGTGTATGTGTGTTTGTGTGTGTGCATGTGTGTGTGTATGTGTGTGCGTGTGTGTGCGTATTTGTGGGGTGGGGTGGAATGTTTACTTCGTTTAGGCCTGTATGTTTACGCATACACTTCTACAAAAACACAGGCATAGACATCCATGCATATATATATATATATATATATATATATATATATATATATATATATATATATATATATATATATATATATATGCATATATATATATACATATACATAAATATATACGCACACACATAAATGCATTATATACATAAATTTCTACATATACATACAAATATATATGCACGTATGCATATATATATATATATATATATATATATATATATATGTACACACACACACCTGTATATATATACATATATATATATATATGTACACACACACACCTATGAACGTTTGTAGGTACGGCTATGCATGTATACATACATATGCGTATGTATGCGCTGTGAGTGAACAGGTTTATATATATATATTTATATTCATGTATGTGTATGTGTGTGTGTGTGTGCGTGTGCATTTGTGTAAGTAGTCTTGTGGCTGTGTTTATAGATATATGTGAGTTTGTCTCCTTATAGACGTTTCTGATTGGCAGAATGAGTGAATCCTAGTCTGTACGTACATGTGTACGAACGTGTGCACGTGCATGAGTATGTTTTCATCTGCAGACAAGGATACGATACTGAAAAACTCATAAACACTTTTGGTTTAATCATGAGCTTGATTAAAATGAAATGATGCCTGGATGGTTGGTGGGAATGTATGTGTGTCTGTGTGATACAGAAGAAAATGTAGTCCGTGTGCGTGTGTATATGGTGAAAGCTTTGTCCGCGCGCGTGTGTGTGTGTGTGTATTGTAAAGCTTTATTCTGTGTTTGCGTACCTGTGTGTGTTTATAGTGTTTGATATGTTTACACGTATGTACAGTAGAAATTCGGTCTGCATGTATGTGAGTGTTTGCTTCAGTGTGCGTGTGGACGTGTGCGAGAGTGTTTATAGAAGAGCCTGGGTCTGTGTACGTATTTGCTACAGTCGAAAGTTAGTCTATGTAAAGTAGAGATTTGTTCTGTGTGTACGTGTGTTTATGCGAGTGCATAATGGATGACTGATCTTTGTGTGTGTGTGTGTGTGTATTTGTATATTGTCGGTTAGTTCCAAGTGTGTGTGTATAATGGAAGTTAATTTTATGTGTATATTTAGAGGTTTGCCCTGTATTTGTATTATATGTATAAATATGGCCTGTGCTATGCTTATTATAGAATGCTCTATATACTAGCGCTGTACGGCAAGGTATTTATGTTGTTGTTGTTGTTGTTGTTGTTGCTGTTGTTAATAAGCGACAGGTCAGCACTGGTTGCAAGGCCCGCCATTGACCAAAGCACTTTATTTCACGTTACTCGAGTTCAGCCACCAGAAAATT
>NC_142942.1:52841762-52874262 GCF_046866305.1 Octopus bimaculoides
TATATATATATATATATATATATATATATATATATATATATATATATATTATATATGTGTATATTGGACTGCGGCCATGCTGGATACTCACCTTGAAGGGCTTTAGCCGAACAAATCGACCCAATGACCTATTTAAGTCTAGTACTTATTCTATCGGTATCTTTTGCCAAACGCTAAGTTACGGAGACGTAAGCAAACCAACACCGGTTGTCAAACCGTGATGGATGGCGGCGAACACAGACACAAAGACACACCCACATAGCTCTATATACATATATTCATAGATACACACACACACACACACACACATATATATATATATACGACGGGCTTCTTTCAGTTATCGTCTATCAGATCCAATCATAAGGTTTTGGTCAGCCCGAGGCTATAGTAGAAGACACTTGCCCAAGGTGCCACACAGTGGGAAGCAAGATTCTTACCACACAGCCACGCAACACAGTTTAATCTGTTTTGACCAAAGGCCTATGCTTCTCGTTGTTGGCTTGGCTACCACCTGTTAGTTCCATCTCCCAGTGTAATCCGATAGAATGGTTATACAGGTAGAACTTAATAAAGTCAATGAATTTCCATCTTTTAAAAAAAAATTCTAGATTGTAACTTGAAAGAGATTTGCCTGCTTTTTCTAGGAAGGCCGAGCGACCGTGGAGATACTACTTCTCACTGTTTGTTATCCAATAGGTTATTCATTCTGCAATCTGTCGTCTGACGTAAATATGTAAAACTGCAAAACGAGATGCAGAACTCATTTATGTGTCAAATTTGTCATATCAAATTATTTGCTTCGTATAATTCCATTTACCGTTAAAAATAATTGAATATTTCTAACTAAATCAGATTATATACTTCACCTAAATGTACTTTAGAATTATTTTTTGGGGTTATTATTATTATTATTATTATTATTATTATTATTATCATTATAATATCTAATATTTTATTATAAAATGTCATGTTGTATTAGATCTTACATCTGACACTGAAGGTGCAACGATATCGCTTTTGGAATCAATGCTCTGCTTCAATTTAGATCACTAGAATAATCATTCGTAATTTTCCTTTGCACAGGCCTCTGGTATTAGGCTGCGGCTATGCTGAGGTATGGCCTAAAACAGTTCTCGTCCATCATATCAACCATAGCACGCATTTCAGCCCAGCATATTTTATACTGAAAACTGTTCCTCAAATTTTACTTAGATAGATAGATAGATAGATAGATAGATAGATGTGTTAGATTGTTGCACTCGCGATCTAGCGATCGTGTTTTCAATTCATAGATTGGTTGGTGTGTTGTGTTCTTGAGCAAAACATCATGTGTGTGTGTGTGTGTGTGTGTGTATTTATATTTTATATGCTTAAGGCGTATAAGCGATCACCGTGCGTTGACTAAGGTAAATATTCTAATATTGTGCCATAAGCCTCTGACGGAAAAAGTAGAGTTTGCCGAAAATATATATATATATATATATATATATATATATATATATATATATATATATATATATATATATATATATATATATATATATGCTCGCGCATGTATGCGTGTGTGTGTGTGGTTCGTGCATTCAGTTCACGAAAATATTCAGCACAGAATAGTGTTCATAGAGATTGCGTATAATTTCGTTTGTTGTTATTTTTATATGCACCTGATCTGCCATCTTTTCATACATCTTTCTTTTTCTGCTGAAAAAAATTTTTAATTTTAGCTTCTAAAATTCTAATCAAATTTTGGTGGAAGAATTTTTGCTTCTGCTTCTGCTGCTGCTGCTGCTGCGGTAATTGATTTAGTGCTTTTGTTGACTTCAAATTCCGTCATACCATGTTGCAGGTTTGTTTACTTCAAAGTTAAAATAGTAGTGTTGTGATAATGGTAATTGGTTTCTTAAATGTTTCTCTCTACGAGGGGGCGCTGAAAAGTTCCTAGCTTTAAGGGTATTGAGAAAAGCCTGGTTGGAGGCCCACCCTTCTGAGTTTTTTTCACAGGGCTTAGAAAAACTGAAGGAACGCTGCAATAAGTGTGTAAATCTGAGAGGGGAATATGTTCAATAAAATCATAATTGACTGAACCTCCTGTATTTTTTTTTACTCCAAAAGGATGAAAGGCAAAGTCGACCTCGGTAGAATTTGAACTCAGAAAGTAACGGCAGACGAAATACCGCAAAGCATTTCGCCCGGCGTGCTAACGTTTCTGCCAGCTCCGCGCCGCCTTTGGGCAAGTATCTTCTACTTGCATGGAAGCCTGTCGTATCTATTTTTGTGTATTTCTTTGTGGCTGTGATTCTCCCACCTCCACCATTACCGCTTGGCAACCGGTGAGGGTTTATTTATGCCTCCATAGCTTAGCAGACCAACAAAATGGACCGATAAAATTAAGTACCAGGCATACACATTAATAAATGCAAAGCAGTGCCCAAAGATAGTCACTGTCCGATTACTGGAACAAGTGCGGGGCTCATGTAATTGACTTGACCCCTTTCCCGAAAATTGCTGTCCTTGTATGGTCACCATCATTATCGATATCATTTTGGAACCACTACTTGCTGATAATAGCAACCAAATCTCCCTGAAATTTCACCCTACTATCATGAAAGCACTGGATGTGGCCACCGTTGACCATGCCGCAAGACATGTACGAAAAGTTCCTGGCTTTGGACAAAAGAAAATACAGGAGGATCAGTTATTCAATATATCCCACTTTCAGATTCACACACTTATCGCAATGGTCCTTCAGTTTTTCTACGCCCTGTAAAAGAACTCGGAAGGCTGGGCGTCTCCAATGAGGCCTTTCGCGATACCCTCAAAGCCAGGAACTTTCAGCGCTCCCTCGTGACAAGATTCTTTTTTTTAGGGAAGATTTAGGGAAGCTCGTAAATGAAACTTCCTCTGTCCACGCCACTTGTCGTTTATCTAAAAGAAGGTCCCTCGACTTGGGTTGATACAGCTTGGCATCACTACCAGAGCCCAAAAAACGGAACAGGTACCGCAAGACAGCTTTCGCGAGCTTCTGACCTCTCCACACAATCCACCATCTTAGCGATTCCGAATCGGAAAAAAAAATACAAAATAGTTGATCTCAGCTGTTGGTTCTCGTCTTCCCTTGCGACGATGTCTGTTCATCATACACGATTCCACGGCGTAGTTACATCTTCAAACGCCGGAGTTGTTCGACCTTGTTGTATACCTCCTCAGTTGAAGCTAGGAACGTGGATATCTAATTGCAGTTGCTTTTCGACATCGGAAACGACCTCCACCCTTGAGACGACGTGTGCTCATAACACTTGCTATTGGACGTATATATGCAAATCCAACTCCTTTGTCTTTGCATTGTCCTATATGAATTTTTGGTCCTTGCGGCCAATAACGTAATGGAGAAAATATAATTAGTAATATTACTTCTATTCATACAATTATTATTATTATCATCATTATTATTATTATTATTATTATTATTATTATTACTAACATTATTAACAACATCATCATACTCATCATCGTCCGCACAGTTCTTGTCATGTTATTAACGGTTTATGCGCTTGGAATTACCATTGAAAATTCAATCTTGTTAATAACGTTTCATCGGAAGCCAGTTTGTTTTTGATCTGAGATATATGTAGAAAGATTTATTTCTGTTTTTTCTACGGAGGGGGAGCAGCTTTCATCGGTTATCTCATTAATGGCGCTTAATTAGGTTGAGAGTGGTCATATATCAAAATATTCTTTCGAGATAGTGGTGGCCTTTTTTCACAGTGTTGATATGGAATATGTATGCGTTTATATACGCGCATATACGCATGGGAATATAATATATATATATATATATATATATATATATATATACATGCATATATATAAACATGCATATATATATATATATATATATATATATATATAAACATGCATGTATACATACATATATATATATGCATGAATATATATATATATATATATACATATACTATATATATATATACATATATATATATATATATATATATATATATATATAAGAACACAGAACTATATCCAAACGTTCTTGAACATAGAATGGTCGAATGGTTCAGGAATTCGTTTTGTAATATGGGGGTCGCGCGTTCGTTCCAACTGTATGGATTCTTAGGCAAATTTTATTTTTTGATACTTTTGTCCGCGTGAAATTGGGTAGATGGCAACTGTTTGAAAGCAAATCGGATGCGATATACCCGTAATTCGAAAGTCCAACTTTGCTACATACTTCGTAATTTGGTGATTCTATCTGGGTATAGCTTTAAGGGTGTACATGGCTGCGTTCAAATACTGAACCATGAGTGTGTGTTAAAGTGATGTTCAGATAGGGAAGACGGAGGAGGCGAATGTAGACTTGGCCTGCTAATTAGCTGGTCAGTAATCTTCAATTTCTTTATTGCCCACAAGGGGCTAAACATAGAGGGGACGAACAAAGGGGTTAAGTCGATTACATCGACCCCAGTGCGTAACTGGTACTTAATTTATCGACCCCGAAAGGATGAAAGGCAAAGTCGACCTCGGCGGAATTTGAACTCAGAACGTAACGGCAGACTAACTACCACTAAGCATTTCGCCTGGCGTGCTAACGTTTCTGCCATCACGCCGCTTGGTCAGTAATCTTCGAAATTCTTCAGATGTAAAAAGAAAAAAAAACAAGTGTGAGTGGAGAAAGGCGCTGATAGCATTAGGGATGGCTATGGAATGGCTGACATCTAATGAAAGAGAAAGAGGGAGAAAACGAGAAAGAGAGAAAGAGAGAGGGGAGTGAGAGAGAAGTGAAACGTAAATAAAATAGGTGGAAGTAGACCAGTCAATAAATGAATAAGTTACAGAATAAGTGGTTATTAAGCCAGTGGTAATTATAGTTGCTAGTACCATCATCATAATCGTCATCAACATCATCATCATCATTGTCATCGTCTCATCACTGACATCATCATCATCATCGTTTTCTTCTTCTTCCTTATCGCCATCATTACCTTTATCATTATCATCCCTTCTTCATCATCACCATCATCTCAGTAATCATCACCATCTCAATAATCATCGTCGTCGTCGTCGTCGTACTCGTCATCGCCATCATCATTATCACCATCCAACGGGAAGTATTTAATCGTGAAATTGGTAATATGTGTATAATTACAATTTACTGAAAATAAATTTATGAGGAAAAAAATATTTTAAATTAGAGAGAGAATGGAATAAAGAATAAAAAATGGGAAATGAATATGTTTTGAAGAACTGATAGAAGAATTGGAAAATGATTCGAAATGTGGTGATTACTTTTATTTGATCTCATCAGAGTCATTCTTTTGTTCACTTGTTTGTTTCAGTCATAGGAATGTGGCCAAGCTGGAGCAGAGCCGTAAAAGGATTTCAGTATCTGTTTTAAGTGTTACGTATTTTATCGGCCTACTTACATGGATATAGACACAACACCGGTTAGCAAGTGGTAGTGGCGGAAGACCACAGACGCAAAGACATGCACACACACGCACATACACACACACACACACACACACACACATATATATATATATATATATATATATATATATATATATATAAAGTCAGCCGGTATATATATATATATATATATATATATACCGGCTGACTTATATATATATATATATACACACGAGGAGTGCAGACCCAACCTTCTGAGTTCTTTCACAGGGCTTAGAAAAACTGAAGGATTGCTGCGAGGGGAATATGTTGAATAAAGTCATGTACGTGTGAGAGAAAGAGATAGAAAATGGAATTCACAAAATTCATTATTAATCACTACGATCGTTTCGACCCATTGTGCAGCGATCCTTCGCGGGTGAGATGCTGTACAAACAGCTGTGGTGCATCATAGGTGAAAGATGTGTCTCGTCAGGTGACTTCTCAAGAATTACCTCGTTTGTGAATAATGTAAATAATGTACTTCTCGTATAAGTAATAAATTGACTTACAAGAAACAAAGATAAAATATTTCTTTCTCTGATATTCTATAAACTCTATGCACATGAAAGAATTCCTGAAATGAATCGAGTGGCATTTACATCCATACTGCTGATGACATCAGGTAGCCAAATGCAGTGCACGGAATTTAAACGGCAAACTACGTGTATCCCAAATTTAAAATCATTGCATACATGTACGTGTATATATACATAATATATGTAGAAATATGTGTATTTCTGTGCGCGCGTGTGTGTGTGTGTGTGTGTGTGTGTATGTGTGTGTGTGTGTATGTATGTATGTATGTATGTATTATGTATGTATTATGTATGTATGTATGTATGTATCTATCTATCTATCTATCTATTTTCTAGTTATTATAAATCTTCCACCGAGGAGGGAGCCGGTTTCCAACAAAGATACAAGACTCCATCTTTGGGATGTAGTTAATAGAGACAAATTCACATTTGAAACTTGAGAAAAGTCTTGCATATCTTTACTGTTCCACTCACAGATTGGACTTGTAATGTACGAATCAGCCGGTCATTTTCTCTTCCTGAAAATCCCGGTTTATTCAGATTCTCCTTTAAGCATTTACTAACAAAACCTAGTACTCCAATTATTATTGGTATGAATATGAATTCATAGTCTGGATATAGAAGCTGGAAGTTTCGAAGCAGTTGTCCATAGATACTCTTGTTTTCTTTGATTTTCAAAGAGATATTTATATCTGCGGGGCAGATGTATGTATGTACGTATGTATTGTACTTAGATTTTAATGCGAGTAGTCATCTACCTCAAACGATTTAAAGCTTTTTTGTTAAAGCCTAGTATACGATTAATATTACTTCATAATTTGTGCTTTTCTTGTTGTTATTGCTATTCATGATGATGTTGTGTTGTTGTTGTTGTCGTCGTCATTGTCGTCGTCATCGTCGTCGTCGTATTATATAATCTTCGCTGCACAATTTTCTAGGTTTTCGTATGTTTCATCTGAATTTACAAATTAAACTTTAATTATTATTAAGCCGCTTCACATATATTGAATTATGTTTGATTTTTTTTCATATAAAACTTTCTCATTATATTCTTCATCAGCTGCTTGAAGCTAACATTAAGCTAACTCTTATATATTAGCAATACTGGCGGCGCTTTGATTGGGCAGAGTGTACGTGTGTGTGCGTATGTATATGTGTGTGTGTGTGCCTGTGTGTGCTTGAGTGCATGCGTGCGTGCGTGTGTGTGCATGTGTGTGTGTGTTTGAGTGCCTATGTGTGTGCTTCAGTACGTGTGTGTATGTGTGCTTGCACGTGTTTTCGAGTGTGTGTTTGTATATTTGTGCGTGAGCCTGTGTGAGTTCGTGTGTGTGTGTGTGTATGTGTGTGTGTGTTTCTGTGTGTGTGTGCTTGCATGTGTGTAGGAGCAATTTGTGTGGACATGTTTGTGTGTGCGTTTGCGTACGCGCGCGTTCGTGTGTGAGTGTGTATGTATGTTTGTTTGTGCATTTGTGAGTGCATGTGTGATTGTGTGTGTGTGTAGACGTGGGTGCATGCATGTGTCTGTGTGTATTTGTGCGTGCGTGTGTGTATACGTGACTGTATCTGTGTGTATGTGCGTATTTGTATTGTCTACATGTCATGATGTGCGCGTGTGTGTTTATGATTATAAGTTTCGTTTGTGTTTGAGGGGTGCATGTGTGTGTGTCTATGTTTATGTATGTGCGTGTATATTTCTGAATGTGCGTGCGTGTGTTTACGCTTGTCTTTTGCCTCTGAGTGTGTGTGTGTGTGTGTGTGTGTGTGTGTGTGTGTGTGTGTGTGTGTGTGTGTGTGTGCGTGTGTGCACCCGCATGCTCTTCAAATATCGTTTGACTGATTCAATTTTACAACTTCTTGTTGTTGCTGCTGCTGCTGCTGCTACTGTCGTTATTGCTTAATTCCAAGTCAACTCTAAACTGAGTAAAACCTATGATCAAAGGGAATCCAAGCATGACTATCGCATATAATTTTCCAAAATGAATCAAAGCTAGACCACATCACGGCACTTGCCAACGTATAGGTTTCTCTTTTTTTTTTTTGCCTCAGTTGGCCATGATTTGAGGACGATTCGACTGCTATTTCTTGCACGTCAAGTGACCACATAGAAGCTCGCCCATTATCTCGTGACACGTATTACACGTGCTTTAAAGTGGATCACACAGGAATCTGTGCGGAGACATTTTGTTTAATTAAATCATCCCCCACCGCTCTCACTGCACCTCCCTCAAACCCCCATCTACCACTACCATTTCCACCTCCACTACCACCACCTCAACAGACTTAACAGCGATGCATCTTCTCTGTCCAGATATGCTTCATTAAATTGTGATAATTAAATTATATCACATCAATCGCGCTATTATAGACTCTGTACAATCAGGGTAACCGTAACGTTATTGCACGGGAGTTTTAACTACACGTCAATCATGCTACTTATCATAGCAAGCACACTACAGCAACAATTATACCAGCATAATATGTGTTCCATTATTTCTTAGCAATTTTAGCACCAAAGCAATCACAACAGTATCACCGTCGCCATCAAAAGTATCATGACGTCATAAGGATCATAACATCACAGCGTGATAGATAGATAGATCGATAGATAGATAGATAGGTTTCTTTATTAGCCACACAGGGCTCAACACAGAGGGGACAAAATACAAATGTAGAGTTTTTCTTTTCGAGGGGGTCGAAAACAAAGCAGAAAAAAAAACAAAAGTGGGGACAACGATGAAAAAAAAAAAAAAAAAAAAAAAAAAAAAAAACATCGCAAAACGTTTGGGGTATTTACAAAAAATACGAAGTAATACAAAAAATTCCCAATAAATGGGGAGGTTATCCGTGGAAAGAAAAACCTACGAAAAGACCACGGTAACCTCGGTCTTTAGCGTCACAGTTTGTTAATTAAAATTTCTTTGTTTACAAAATGTTAAAACGTTTTATAGAATCATGGTCAAGGTGGCTTCGTCATTTATACGTGCCATTCTTGCTACATGTATCCATCTTTTTTCGAAACATTTGCTAGACAACACTTGCCTCTCTACTCTCACCTTCCTTTTCAAGTGATACTTGAAAAAGTTGATGAGAGATTGACCAGAGAGGAAAGTATTTGTCTCTAATCCTTTCAGACGCGTCCACCAGATGCATTCTTTGGCCATAGCCACAAGTACGATAAATACAGCTCTTCCTTCCCGTTTAAAGGAAGGAGGCGTGACGATATTGACGATAGACTCGGTTGATAAACCGACTCGTCCCACACGCGACAGCAGTCGTTCGACATAAGCCCACAGCTCCGAAATGGTTGGACACTGCACGAGTGCGTGCAGAACGGTTTCATCGCTCTGACCGCATCTCGGGCAGGTCGGCCCCGCATTTCGCGAGCCGTGTCTATAGAGCTTATCCCGAACGGGTAGCGCCTCTCGGTAACACTGCCAGGCCAGGGATCTCTGGAAGTTGTCCATAGGTCCCGGCCCGAAAGTCATCCTGAACAGGCGGGTCAGGTATTCCTCGTCGACGCCCAGGTTCGCCCCGAGATCGTCGTCGTACCTGCCCTCCACTAATCCCCTATAGAATGACTTCGTTGTGATGCAGCCGCTCAAGGTCGACCCGGGACGGCAAAGTTGTTGCAGAGCAACGCGACACTCACGGTGCCATTCGCCATTCCTCGGCCTCTTTTTGATCCACGACTGCAGCTCGGTCATGGAGACGAGCTGCGGGAAAGCGCGTCGCACAAACGGCGACCACACCTGCTCACCGTCATCTACGTAGAGCCGGAGATGTCGCAGTCTCAGCGCATGTCTGCGCATCATCAACCACGGCATGCCCAGACCTCCTTTCAGCGGGTGTTGGCAACAAACGGATCGCCTCACCATCGGAACGCTTCCTTTCCACAAAAAGCGGAAGAGGATGCGCTCCATTTCGGTGATGGCGCGATCGGGACAAGGCACGACGGTCAGGCGGTATTCGATGACGGACGCGATGTACGCGTTCGCCACCTCCGCCCGACCTTTTAGGGACAGCTTCCTCTCGGACCATTGCCGGCAGAGAGTGGCCACCCTACTCGTTATCTCGTCCCAGTTCTTCTCCGTTTGCAGGTCCGGACCGAACCAGACTCCGAGCAACTTGACCGGACCGTCCGTCCAGCGTCCCACTACTGAGGCGCTGCCGGACGGTATGGGCTTGCTTCTCCAGGTGCCGAGCAGCAAACCCACCGACTTATCCCGGTTGATTTTCGCTCCCGTCACCGCTTCGTAGTCTTTCAGCGTCTCGCCGACAAGCTCGATGTGCTCGTGGCTAGACGCTATGACGGTGACGTCGTCCGCGTATGCCGACACGCTCGTCCCGCACCCCAGTTCTCGCGGGATGCCCCTCAGCGTCGCCAGCTTCCGCAGTAGTGGCTCGAGAGTCAATACGTACAGGAGCGGCGACAGGGGGCATCCCTGACGAACCGAACGTGCAATGTCGAAGGGTCCCGATAGACGTCCATTGACGCGAACAACCGAACGGATGCCTGTGTACAAGGCAGCCATCCAGCCGCGGAAAACGGGACCGAAGCCGGCCGCTTCGAGGACGGCCTCCAAGTATCGATGGTCTACCCTATCGAAAGCTTTCGATTGATCCAAATTGATCAGGGCCCCACCCATGCCAGGTTCCTTAACTACCCTCTCTATGATGTAGCGCATCAGATGGAGGTTGTCATGGATGCTCCGGCCCGGCACGGCGCACGTCTGCTCCGTGCCGACCAGTTTCTCGATGACAAGCGCCAACCGCTTGGCTAACACCTTGGCCAAAATTTTCATGTCTGCATTGAGCAGAGTGATGGGCCTAAAGTTATCTATGGCGTCCCCCTTGTTTGGATCTTTCTTCAGCAGCGTTACCGCTCCTCGGCTCACAAAACCGGGAATGCTCCCGTTCTGCTGCCAGTTGCAGTACACGACCGCCAAGACTTCTCCAAACAAGTCTGGCATACAGTTGTAAAGCTCGTAGGGCAGACCATCCAAACCCGGAGATTTGTCCGTCGAGCAACCCGCCATCGCGTCCCTCACCTCCTCCGCCGTGATGACCCCTTCGCAGCACTCCGCCTCTCTTGCCGAGAGTCGTGGCAAGCTGTGCAGGTAGGCACTAAAGTCCACCCTGCCTTCTCGCTCGCCACTCCTCCCGAACAGTCGGGCAAAATGCCGCTGAAACGCCTCGCACATCTTGCTCGGCTCGAGCAATTCGCGCCCCTGTTCGTCTACCAGAGACCGGATGGTGGCTCTGTTACCCCGCTGCGCCTCCGCCACCCGGGCCTCTCGTGCGGCTCCAACACCTTCATTCCTCAGAGCACGCATCCTTGCCCTGACAGCACACCCTTCGTGTTTAGCATTGAAGTGTTGGTCGAGGGCCAACCTCGCCGCTAAAACGTCGGATGCGATGCCACTTCGCAATGCCTCTTCTAACTTTATCACTAGCTCCCCCTCTTCTCTGTTCCTCTCTACAGCTAGTGCCCTGCTATACCTTATTGCTTCCGCCCTCACTGCTCTCTTGAGGGCAAACCACCATTTGTTGTTGACGATGGCTCCCGTCAAAGCCCTCTTTACTAACGTGCTAATCCGGTCTCTGAAAACCTGTCTCGACGGGAAAGACGCGTTTAGTTTCCAGTAACCGGGACCCTGCCTATGTGCCTTATCTAAGTCTAGCGTACACGTCACAAGTTTGTGATCCGTGTAGCTGACTATGTGGAACTGTGGACATCCTAAACTATCTCTATCTCTTGTCCTACACACTATCCTATCTAGATACGATCTCGACGACCCAATGCGGTTGCTCCAAGTCCACGTTGGCACATTTGGGTGGTCGAGTCGGTACCTGTCAGACAACTGGAAGCGTCTGAGCAGGTCTATGAGGCCTTTGCATCCCCTTCTACTTTTGTCACTCCCCACGTAGTCTAGATGCGTGTCCAAGGTAGCATTCCAATCCCCCACTAAAAGTAAGGGACGAGACGTTCCCAGGAATACTTCTAGACGTCGAAAGAAGTCTGACCGACCTGTTAAAGGAGGCACATAAACTGCCAGCAACCGAAAAGCGCCTCCATCGCTGCCGTCCACATCTAGGACAACCAGTCTACCCTCCGGGTCCGTAAATATCGTCTTTACTTGGAGATCCAGACTCTTGCGAAAAAGAACCGCCGTGCCACTACCGCCCATCCTCGGCAGACAGGGAGAAAAATAAATGTTAAACTGTCCGCCAAACATGGACTTTAGGGCCCGCGGTTCATGGAGTCTGGTCTCACTAATGGCTATGATATCCAAATTGTGTGACTTGATGTCATTTAAGAGGTACCCTTGTTTCCAAGGGGACCCTAAGCCACGCACATTCACACAACCAATCTTCACCATGATTCTATTTATACGTGTGCTTTAAAGCACAAAACAAAAGAACAGAGTGTTACTTGCCGTTAGAAAGTTTTGTTTCCTCCTTGGATTTTTCACCAAGGAGGCTATTGTACAATTTCTTGCACAAATATTTCTGGAATCCCCCTACCGAGTTGGGGTAGAGGGATTTTATTGTGTTGTGTAATGCTGGTGTTACATGAATAATTTTAATGTGTTTTGGCGGTGTTGTACGTGGGTGGTTGTTGGTTTTGATATCGTTATTTGTGATGTTTGTTTTAGAGTTGATGTAATTCATCAACTCTGTGTTTGTACTGTCTATTGCTGTTAGCATTGTTTTTTTTATATTACTATTGGTGTTAGTAGTATTTTCGGGAGATGTGAATCTCCCTGCTTTGTTTGTGTTTGCATTTTGTTTTGTTTTCTTCTTACTGCGCTTCCTCTTTCCTTTCGTAGCTATTTTCCACTCCTCCCCACTCTCTTCATCGGATGATGGGAGATCTGAGGAGTCAGAAAGAGGTAACGGCAAATTTTGTGCGTCTGTGTGTGTTTCTGTGAATGTTTGTGTTGCTGTTTTTATTGATGTTGGCTGATTGTTATTTGTGTGTGGTGTATGTGATATGGGGGAGGGAGAGGCAGTCTTGGAATTTTCTTTTTTTTCTTCTGTTTTTGCAGTTTCTGTTGTCTTTTCTGTTGTGGTTATTGCTGATATTTCTGTTGTTGTTTTTTGCGTTGCTGGTGGTGTTGGTAGTAAGGTTTTTCTGTTGGGGGTATTTGGTAGTTGCTTCTGTTGTTGTTGTTGTTGTTGTTGTTGTTGTTGTTGTTGTTGTTGTTGTTTTTGTTTAGCGGCCAGAGGGCAGTCCTTTTTCAGATGTGCTTCGCTGTTGCATAGGTAACAGCGAGGTCGCCTGCCCTCTACCACCACATACAGCTTGTGGTCCTCTGCCAATCTAATGTTTGGAGGAATTTTCTGTGAAGCCTCCTCCGTGATGTGGAGAAGGATTTCCAGATTTTTCCCTCCCCAGTTCTTTTCCTCTCCGACCGTAATCTCCAAAATATTTGCCTCCTCCATTTCCAGGCACACGGCCGATATCAGCCATTGGGTGTCCACCTCCGATGGCACATTTTTTATCATAACTTTGGTCACTCTCTGTCCTAGATAACTCGGTATCATTACCAAGTCATCTGTGCGGAGAGAGAGTGTCGAAAATTGTTTAGCTAAATTTTCATCCAGAAACCTTACTTGCACCGTTCCAAATTTCCTTCCCCAGGTGACATGATTCTGATAAGGCCAAATTTTTCTAAGACAAACTTCAATTTTATCTGTGCTAACATTTTCTACACGTCTGGTTTTTGTGTTTACCAGTTTATAAATGATGCACTTTTTGTTTTTCATTTCTATAATATCTTTTGGGATGTTAATTCTGACATCATCTCCTTCTTTCGTAAGAAGGGATTTTGTGTCTTTTATTTGTTTTTGTGTGAATGTCACTGTTGTTCTTTTTTCCTTTAGAGCATTTGCGAAATTTGTTTTTGTTGTGCTGGCGGACATGTTCTTCTGGATATTTTTGTTTATGTTGGTGTATGTACTGCCTGGTTCAAAGGTGGTGGTAGTGGCAGCAGAGTTTGTTGAACAGGTGATGGTGTCATTGCTGACGGCCGATAACTTTACTTCCTTGTTGTTGCTGTTGTTGTTGTTGTTGTCGTTGTTGCTGTTGTTGTTGTTGTTGTTGTTGTTGTCGTTGGTGGTGGTGATGATGGCGTCAGCAGCAGTGGTGCTTACGTCAGAGACATTTGTGACGGTTTTCACGCATGGTTTTGTAACCTTGGTTACAGTTTTGTTTTTGTTGTTGGTGTTGGTTGTGGTGGTGGTGGTGGTGGTGGTGAGAGGGCTGTTAGTAGCTGTACTCACAGTCTTTGTGACGTTTATAGCAACTGCGTTCGTGTCACTGCATGAGCACGCGCTATTCTGTTCTTTTTTCTCTTCTGGCATCTGAAGCCTCGGGAAATGCTTGTCAAAAGAACAAGACAAGCGTTCCAAAATTATGTTTCTCGACATTTTTCAAAAGTCAAGAAGGAAATTTTTGTATTTTGCTAGGGCCGAAACTGCCCCTGGGGGTCAATTCCTGCCCTTGAAAATACACACAAATGAAGCCTAGGTGCTTCGCAACAAAATTATTAAAAAATTCCAACAAAATGTGGACAGTAAAAGGTCAAATAAACGTTTACCTTCGCAGCCGATGTGACAGCACGTCCGTGAGAAGAGATAGATAGATAGATAGATAGATAGATAGATAGATAGATAGATAGATAGATAGATAGAGATGGATGGATGGATGGATGGATGGATGGATGGATGGATGGATGGATGGATGGACAGATAGATGGCTAGATAGAGAGACAAATAGATAGATAGAAAGATAGATAGACAGACAGAGTGAACTTGCAGTTAAACAACTGAGATTGACAAACAGAGACAGGCCAATTCTATTGCAAAACAATACTCGAGTACACGTTGCACAAAGAACGCTACTCAAGTTACAGGAACTGAACTTGGAAGTACTCTGTCATCCACCATATCACGTTTTCGAAATATTAGACAACTTTTTGCAGGGAAAAGACTTCAAATCTGAAGAAGATGCAAGAACAGCTTTCCGTGATTTCATCATCTCTTGCTCTCCAGAATTCTTAGCTGCTGGAATAAATTTGTCGTTGGCACTCCGTCGCTTACGACGTCGAGGGTTCCAGTTGATCCTATCAACGGAACAGCCTGCTTGTGAAATTAACATACAAGTGGCTGAGCACTCCACAGACACGTGTACCCTTAACGTAGTTCTCGGAGGAGATTCAGCGTGACACAGTGTGACAAGGCTGACCCTTTGACTCACAGGCACAACAGAAACAGGAAGTAAGAGTGAGAGAAAGTTGTGGTGAAAGAGTACAGCAGGGTTCGCCACCATCCCCTGCCGGATCCTCGTGGAGCTTTTAGGTGTTTTCGCTCAATAAACACTCACAACGCCCTGTCTGGGAATCGAAACCGCGATCCTATGACCGCAAGTCCGCTGCCCTAACCACTGGGCCATTGCGCCTCCTCTGGAATAAATAAGCAACCGATAAAATGTCAAAATTGTGTTGATAATATAGGGGCATACTTTGATTAACAGCATTGGTTTTTGTTGAGATAAAGTAAAATAATTTCAGTTCAAAATCGGACGTTTCATTCTTAATGACCTGATACTGACAGCTTTAGTACTTCGGCCGTGGACAAATATTAGAAACGAAGTTGTCAACTATTTGGCTGCTAGTCTGTCATCACTGACCAGTTGATCCCTGTCTCTGCAATCTCTACTGAATTAGATAACACTACTGCCTTCTCAAGGCATTGACAAATAACGTCACACTATTTAAATTTCTATCTATCGAACCGTCATGCAGGTTTCTCATGAGATCCAACGATTCAAAGGTTTAAGAATAACAAAACTGAATAATCGTTAAAAAGTCCATTAATTTTCTCTGCGTAATTGAAGTAAATTGATTTCGGCAGGGAATCGAAACTGAATCACACGAACCTGTTACCCTTCCCTAAACGTTCAAATACTTTCAAAATACTTTATTCCGTGATTGCAGGTGATTCAATTTGGCCAAATGATATTAAAGAAAGCCATAAGAACTTCTTGTTATTTCAAGGATAGGTTTCTTTATTTAACACGCTCTCTCTCTCACTCTCCCTCTCTCACTCCCTCTCTCTTTCCCTCCTTCTCTCTCTCTCTCTCTCTTCCTTCTCTCTTTCTCTCCCTTCCAATCTCTTTGCTTTCCTCGTCTTTCCTCACTCTTTTAACTCTGTCTTTCTTTCTTTGTTCTCAGTTTTTGTCTCTCTTACTCTCTTCTTGTTCTTCTTTCTTCGCTCATCACTCCTCTCTCTACTCACTCTCCTCTATCTCTCGCTATCTGTTTCCTCTCTCTCTCTCTCTCTCTCTCTCTCTCTCTCTCACTCTGTCGCTCTCACTCTCACTCTTCTTTTCTCATCTCAACTCTATATTTTCCAGTCTTTTTCTCAAAGGACTGGCTTATTTTGTTTGTTCCTCTCTTTCTCTCTCTCTCTCTCTCTCTCTCTCTCTCTCTCTCTCTCTCTCTCTCGCTCTCTCTCTCTCTCTCTCTCTCTCTCTCTCTCTCTCTCTCTCTCTCTCGTACTCTCCCTTTCAACTCTAATCTTTCTCTCTTTCCTTCCAACTTCATTTTATGCTTTCTTCTCTATATTTTCAAGCATTCTTAATTACGTTTATTGATTAATTTGTCCCATTTACAAAAATGTGTGTGTATGTGTGTGTGTGTGTGTAAGAGAAAGCGAAAAAGACAAACAGGCAGAGTGACCGACAGACAGACAGGTAGACAGAAAGACAAACAGACAAGCATACAGACAGATCGTGTGTTTGAGTGAGTCTAAGTGTAAAAGAGAGGGCGTATGTGTGTGTGTGATTAGAGAGAAAGTGCGTGTGATTGTAATAGAGCGTTTATATATGGCTATGAGAAATAGGTGTGTGTGAGAGAGAGAGAGAGAGAGAGAGAGAGAGAGAGAGAGAGAGAGAGAGAGATGGTGAATGTGTGATACAGCACAGGGTAAAGACAAGTTACGTGTATGAATGAAAGAACGGTGAAGGTGTGTGTGTGTGTGTGTGTGTGTATACTGTAAGAGTGAGAATATTTGTGTGTGAAGAGAGAGAAAGAGAGAGAGAGATAGAGAGAGAGAGAGATAGAGATAGAGAGAGATAGAGAGAGAGAGAATGTGTGTGAAAAAGCTTATGTGATTGTCTGTGTGTACTCGTATGTGTGTATACGTGTGAAAAAGCGACATGTCTCTGTCGATGCGTATATCTGTGCGTGTGTGTGTATGTGTGTGTATGTGTGTATGTGTGTGTGTATATATGTGTATGTGTATGTGTTTATGTGCGTGTGTGTATGTGTGTGTGCGCGTGGTAGTGTGTTTACGGCTAAATTGATGTGCCATATTATAAATGACGGATAGCAAAAATTTCACATATTTCTAAAGACACAAAAGACTGCTTTTTTTTATTTTTCTTCGATTTTCCGTCTTTTCAATTTCTACTAATAGTTTTAACGTGTTCCTTGCTACCATCACCACCACCACACTACTGCTTAGTGGTAGTAGTAGTAGTAGTAGTAGTAGAAAGTAGTAGTTGTAGTAGTAGTAGTAGTAGTAGTACAAACACTCATGCTATTACTACTACTACGAATACTATTACTATTTTTTTATTATATTTTTATTATTATCATTATTATTATTATTATTATTATTATTATTATTATTATTATTATTATTACTGTTACTGTCTTGGACACTATTGATTTTTGATATTGGCAATAGGACACACGCTTCTTTTTTTAGGGTGCGGAGGATGGTGCCAATTTTGCTAGAAACCAAAAGCAAAGTACTTCGCTTGCCTTTTTATTTTATCGATCTTGTCGGAATTTGAACTCGAAACATTAAACGAAGTAAATAAACGGTGATTTATAGCATAGGTACAAAAATCATAAATTTTGGTGGATGGTAGAGATGTAATAAATCGACTGATATTTTAGCCAGGTTACTGGTGTCTTCCTTGCTCCCCCCCCCCCTTGCACCCTTGCCACCAACCACATCCTTCCTTCCAGTCAATTCAACATGTGAAACTGTTAATTCATCGCGTTTTGTCTTTTGTTTCTCCCTCCGATTTCTTTCTTCTCGCCATGTTTTTTTTCCTCGTTCCATTCCGTAGAAGAGCGCAGGCCTGAAACATCGACGACTCTTCCATCGTTCCTCACTGTCACACTAGTATACTCTTGAGTGTTGTTCCTTCAATTCTGCCTGTCTACTGGGGTTTTTTTTTTTTTTTGGTATTCTTTTCTTTATTGTACATTTTGAACTATAATATAGATACATACATGCATACAAACACGCACGCGCACACACACATATATATATATATATAAGCAAATCACGCTTGATTGCCAGTGACTGTCAATACTTCAAATAATTCACTCATATATACATACATACACAGACACACATATATATATGTATGTACGTACGTATGTATATATGTATGTATTTATGTATGTATGTATGTACGTATGTTTGTATGTGTGTATGTATGAATGCATGTATGTATGTATGTATGTATGTATGTATGTATGTATGTATGTATGTATGTATGTATGTGTGTATGTATGCATGTATAGAAAAGAACGCAAAGGGCAGCTTTCTTAGAGTTAAGTTTGTTTTAGAAAATTCGTTTAACTGTAGTGACACACAAAATGATGCCGTCTAGATCACGGTTCGTTTAGCAGATAGATAAAACGAATCTCTAACACACACACATACACATACGCACACACACACACAAACACACATGAACGCACGCATACTTACAAATATACTCATAAATGTATATCTACATACATAGAGGCATACACACGTCCATATGATTAAATAATGCACACGTCTACGTCTACACAGTGTGTATACATTGGTCGGTATTCAAACACACAAACACATGCTTATTAGTAACCAACTAAACATCTTCCAGCTCAAAGCTCCCAATTCTTAGATGTGTCTCAAGACATTAATATAAACAAATAGTAGTAGTAGTAGTAGTAGTAGTAGTAGTAGTAGTAGTAGTAGTAGTAGTAGTAGTAGTAGTAGTAGTAGCTGTTGGTGTTTTCGTTGTTGTTGGTGGCCTGATTTTACTGTGAATGCCAGCAAAGCTTTGGTTGTGTATTTAAGAAGTTTGCTTCGTAATTACGAGCGTCTGAAAGGCGGGGCGAGCTGGCAGAAACGTTAGCACGCCGGGTGAATTGCTTAACGGTATTTCGTCCGTCTTTGCGTTCTGAGTTCAAATTCCGCTGGGGTCGACTTTGCCTTTGCCTTTGCCTTTCATCCTTTCGGAGTCGATAAATTAAATATGCTTAGTGGCATCTCGTCCGTCACTACGTTCTGAGTTCGAATTCTGCCGAGGTCGACTTTGCCTTTCGTTCTTTCGAAGTCGATAAAACAAGTACCAGTTGAGCACTGGGGCTGATGTAAAGGACTAGCCCATCCCCCAAAATTGTAAGCTTTGTGTCTATAGTAGAGAGTGTCATCATCATTATCATTATCATCATCATCATACTCATCATCATAATCTTCATCATCATCGCAATCTCGCTGAAGAATGTATCAAATTCTCGGCTAAAGAGCCAGCAGCTGTCCACAACCAGTGGTCTGAAGAAATGATCTTCTTCATTCAGACTTCTACAACTCTGTGGAGGATCCATACACTTTTAAGTGACGCTGCTTTCTCTAGACGCTCTATTTTCACATTTACTCTCACTTTTTTCAGTCCAGTTTTGTGACTGAATACATATATAATACATATATATATATATATATATATATCAAATAATAAGCAACACGGATTTCAAAAGTGATTGCAGTACGCACGTTTCATGCTACTTCAATTTATTTAAGTAATGTGAGCATTACCTTAAATGCAATATGAAGAGCAATCTTCAGCTGCACGAAAAAATGTAGAAAAAAGACATATTACAAATGTGGCAACATATTAAAACCAAGTGGGAGAGAGCAGAGGAAGAATATATAAGTCCATCTTGACATAGCAGGGTCTATCAGGCTAGTAATTGATTCTAGACAAAAGTTTTAACTGTCTCAGAATTCTATTGTTTCTTATCTAGTGGTGATAGCAAAGGGACAATTACTTCTAAAGAGAGGGAAGGTGTAAGCAGTATGCATGGGCAAGGCTATAAAAGTATTAGAATCTAGAGGTTTCACTGGTCATAGTAGTATCAGGTCATTTTATTACTATTTTCGTGCAGCTGAAGATTGCTCTTCATATTGCATTTAAGGTAATGCTCACATTACTTAAATAAATTGAAGTAGCATGAAACGTGCGTACTGCAATCACTTTTGAAATCCGTGTTGCTTATTATTTGATTTTAATCACCCATCCTTTTGGGATGTGGAATTCGGGTGCCTTCGCATAAGTACCATATTCAAGCCTTGAATCTATATCTAAACCGTATATATATATATATATATATATATATATATATATATATATATATATATATATATATATATATATATGTATATACATATATATATGTATATGTATATATGTATTAATATATATATATATAGAGAGAGAGACAAAGAGAGAGAGAGAGATAGTATATGTATGTGTGTGTATTTATATATATATATATATTCATATATATATATTCATATATATATATATATATATATATATATATATATATATATATATATATATATATATATATATGTATGCATGCATTTATGTATGTCTGTCTGTCTGTCTGTAATGTATGTATGTATATATGTATGTATGTATGTATGTATGCGGAATAACGGAAATAAATAGTTCATTTCGTATTGAATATTTATATATCGCCATATTGTTTCTTCACTTCTTATTTTACCCATCATTTAAATTTTTTTTCTCGATATTCTTATTTTTCTTGTACTTCACATAAGGTCGAGAGGTGTGCATGGTAAAACGTATTGAAATAATTTATTGTTTGTTGCTTTTGTTTTTGTTCTCGTTGTTGTTGTTGTTGTTGTTGTTGTTGTTGTTGTTGTTGTTGTTGTTGTTGTTGTTGATGCTGCACTACTTTCGTTAAAATGTGTAAAGAGCTTCTTCGGTTGATTTTTTTTTCTTCTTCTTTTGTTTTGGAGGGACTTTTTTGTGAAAATAACGAGATATCTTGAGAAAATACATGAACTTATTTATATCATCACTAAAAATAGTGAAGGAGGATTAAGAAGAAATGTTATAGAAATTTACGCTCAGAAGATATATGTGTATATATATATATATATATATATATATATATATATATATATATATATATATATATATATATATATATATATATATATATATATATATATGTATATATATATATATACGTATATATATATATACATATATATGTATAAATATATATATATATATATATATATATATATATATATATATATATATATATATATATATATATATATATATTCATATATATATATATATATATATATATATATATATATATATATATATATATATATATATATATGTATATATATATATATATATACATATTCATATATATGTATATATATATATATATATATATATATATATATATATATATATATATATATATATATATTCATATATATGTATATATATATACATATATGTATGTATATACATATATATACATATATATACATATATATGTATAAATAAATAAATATATAATTTACGCTCAGAAGATATATGTGTATATATATATATATATATATATATATATATATATATATATATATATATATATATATATATATATATATATATTCATATATATGTATATATATATATATATATATATATATATATATATATATATATTCATATATATGTATATATATATATATATATATATATTCATATATATGTATATATATATATATATATATACATATATATACATATATATGTATAAATAAATAAATATATATATATATATATATATATATATATATATATATATATATATGTATATGTATATATGTATATATATATACAGTGAGGTGGATAGATAGATAGATAGATAGATAGATAGATAGATAGATAGATAGATAGATAGATAGATAGATAGATAGATAGGTAGATAGATATCTCTGTAAATAGGTATGCGTGTCTCTGCATATGTGTATTTATGCATATAGATCTATCATGGTTATATATATCTGATAAGCACATATAGGTCTTCATCTTTCCCCTATACGCACACATATGTATGTACACATAAATATGTATAAATAAATAAATATATATATATGTATAAATAAATAAATATATATATATATATATATATATATATATATTTTAAAAAAAAAAAAAGTAAATAAAAGAGACGTCGAACAGAATAGAGAGAACATTCTTATTATTATTATTATTATTATTATTATTATTATTATTATTATTATTATTATTATTATTATTATGATTATGATTATTATTATTATTATCATTATTATTATTATTATTATTGTCTTTGCACAGCTTCTAACGCTGGAGATGTACTACAGTGTCAGCTGTTCACTACCAGTGAACTAAGGTAACACCTCTTATTTTCCGAGCACCATCGGGCGTATTCGAGCGGTTCCGTGCTACTTTCTGCAAGTGCTCCACCCTTATTCCAGCCCCTATTTGTTCCACGTACTTCTCAAGATTTTTTACTCACTGTTCCCAGGGCTCCGACAATTATTGGTACTACTACCACCTTTTTCGTCGACCACAACTGCTTAACCTCATTATCATTATTATTATTATTATTATTATTATTATTATTATTATTATTATTTTATGTTTGACTTTTGCTTTGCATTTGTACAAGTTAGATCCAAGTCTCATCCAGAGACCTCAAGAGACAAAAAGTTAGAAGTCCATGTAGGTTTTATGTCTAGGGTACCATATATTTCGATTTGTACATAGTGTTGTTCTAGAGAATGTTTAAGAAACCATAAGAAAATTATGTGTTTGTTTTAAAATTTGAGATCACATAGACAGTATTTTACGTAAGATATGGGCAGTTCCCATGAGCACTATCTTTTGAACTTCAGCCATTTTGGGGTTTCCTGGTATCTGAGCAAGGTAGTAATCAGCCCGTTTCGCTGTCATTCCCAGGGCACCTATGACAATAGGTATTGTTTTAGTCTTCAGGTTCCGCATTTTGCTAATTTTATTATTATTATTATTATTATTATTATTATTATTATTATTATTATTATTATTATTATTATTATTATTATTTTGATTGATATATTTAACTAAAAGATGTTTGTGAGAGCTGAGTGTTGATATTGACACAGCTTTAAAAGTCATTAGGGCTCTGCCACAAATACCAGAGCACACGTTTATTTTTATATCAAGGAAGATGTAAGCATTTCTCCTTATGAATCACCATTTTTCATTTACGTCACTAATTCTCGAGGGCAAATCGCTAACCGAACAACACATCCTCACCCCGAACTCTACCTAATTTTATTCGGATCATAGTCGGGGTTTTATGCTGCCTTATAGCCTTCCCAACTGCGGCTGTTTTATCTCATTCTCCAAAAAATAAAAGTATTCTATCATATTTTTATCGCTTGTTTTTATGAATTTAACAAATCTTTTTACTAATTTGCTTTTGTAATTTATTCATCCATTAAAAAAAATATGAAATGAAAGTTGTGAAAGCTTTATACGAAGACCTAAAGGGATTTTGCTAAATACGTGGGCAGACATTGTCACGTCACTCAGTAAGGAAATATAGTTTGTTTATAGTTAGGGATCAGATCATTTGGTAACTTATAACCCTGCGGCCATGCTGTGGCACCACCTCGATGAGTTCAGTCGAACAAATCGACTCAATACTACTTACTCTATCGATATCTATCACCGAACCGCTAGGTTATGGGGACGTAAACAAACAAGCCAGTTGTCAAGTGGTGGCGGAGAACGAACACAAATACCAACGCATACACATACGAACACACATACACACACACTCACACACACACACACACACACACACATACAGATTTGGAAATATTTTACTCTCAAACGCATAATAATAATGCTAAATAACATAAGATATACATATATATATATACATATGCATTATTACACACACACACACACACACACACACACACACACACACACACACACACACACACACACACACACACACACACACACACACATATATATATATATATATATATATACACAGATATGGAAATATTCACTCTCAAACGCATAATAATAATGCCGAATAGCATTAAATAGGATGGAACGTCCTTATATTACAGAAAAACTTGTTAACAATGCTTCTAAATAACCAAACTTTGTTTACATACATCGTTGTATGAATACTATGCAAATATTCTTTTTAAAAACTTTCCGTTTGATTTTTCGAAAATTTAATTATTTTCCATGCTTACTGTTGAAAAAGTCTCAATCACTGAAACCGGTAGTGAAATGTTTTTATAAAATTATTTTAGCATTTTCTACCTTAATTTTTTTCCATATATATACGCTGTTATATTTGGTGATAGCCTTTTTTTTTTCCAGTTGACCACAGGCACCATATATTTAGTCTTCTGTTCAGCTTTATTATGGTTCTTAAATCATCTTTTGTCTGATATCTTTCGTCACACGTCCTGTGACCTCTTCAGCGACTCTCCATCCCACGTGTCTCCCAATGTTCTGATTAAAAAAAACATAACATAATTTGTGTTATATATATATATATATATATATATATATATATATATAACGGAAACGGGCTTCCACACAGTTTCCGTTAATCAAATTCACTCGGAAGGCATTAGTCGACGCGGAGCTATAGTAGGAGACACTTGGTAAGACGCCGTGCAGTGGAATTGAACCCGAAAACACTTGGTTTTAAAACAAGATTCTTAACAACACAAACATGCCTGCATCTATTTTCGTGCTTCTACCTTTTTTATGAATACTTTTATACATTAATTTTCCTATTTATTTTTTTTCCTACTCTAGGCACAAGGCCCGAAATTTTTGAGGAGGGGGCCAGTCGGTTAGATCGACCCCAGTAAGCAACTGGTACTTAATTCATCGACCCCTAAAGGATGAAAGGCAAAGTCGACCTCGGCGAAATTTGTACTCAGAACATAAAGACAGACGAAATAACGCTAAACATTTCGTCCGGCGTGCTAACGTCTCTGCCAGCTCACCGCCTAAACACTGAAACTAATATCATGAGCAAAAACATACGGTTTTTGTACCCAGACGAAAAGTATCTATCTCCTCTTCTGAGTGTTTCACGTTCAATTTTCACCCGAAATTAGGGTGTTTTTTTTTTCATCATTGCATTGTACATAAATATAATAAATAAATACCTGTAATATACCGAGGAATAAAATTCATTGAATCGATTATAAGCCTCCTGCAGACATGTTGGCCTTCTTCCAAGCGAGAAAAGAAATATAATTTTGTAATATTACAACTAAAGAGAAGAAACTGACTTTTTAAAAAAGTGTTATATGAGGCGTTTATTTTTATTTTTTTTAAATTCTTTAAACAAAATCATTTTTTAGTATAATTGAGATGACAAAACATATTTAGAGATGAAAAATCGTGAAGAAAACGAAGGGAAAAAAGAAGAAGATAAATAGAAGATAAGAACCACACAAAAATACAAAAGACGGTGGATGAAGATGAATTAGACAGAAGAAAAAGAAATCAATAATGTCACGATATTTTTATTCATCGTTTTTTATACGTTCATTTTTTTGTACACACATGCATATGTATACAGATATGTGTGTGTGTGTACATACATATATATAAATATATGTATGTATATATATATATGTGTGTGTGTGTGTGTGTACACATATATATATCAAATCAATTGTGTTAGTTTGATTAACTTGTTTGGCAACGGGAGAACTGCTTTAACTCTTAAATTTATTTAAAAAAATCTGATAAATTTCACTTCTAGATCCAATTATTTAAGAAACCGTCTGTCTCTTTTTTTTTTCTCAAATTTGTTATTCTTTTTTTCTGTTTCCTTTAATTACAGTAAATTTTGGTAATTTTACAATCTTAGAATTATCGTAAAAGTAATTTTAGTTTCATTGTTAGATTTTATTTTCGTTACTTGAATATTTTTCTTTTTCATTTCTCACCATTTAACATTATTGCTTCAATTTTCTTTTTATTGTTCGATGTTGAAATTAAAGTGGCAGAGAAGTATGTTTTCAATGTAAAGTCTTTATTCAACATAAGAATTTTCGAATTTATTTTATTCTTATCATTTCAACGGAGTGAATTTGGCATCCTTCTCTCGTTAATTATAATGTAAAATGAGGTAACTATAGTGGCAGTGTTGATGCCGTTGGTATTTTAGAGGGTTATTTTTGGCTTGTTTCTATACGTTTTATTCATTTTTTTCTTCAATAATAAGACCAACAATAGCAACAATGGTTACAGAGTTGGCGCCACCACCAACAATACTAGCAACGATGTAAGCAGATACAACTGTTAGAAATAGGGATTATCTAAAACAATATCAGTGAAAACAACCAGAAATAGACGAATCGAATAAACTTGCTACGCGGTTCCGCTGTGAGAGAGAAACTATTGCCATTTCATCGATAACACTCACCTTATTACCTTTAAAATTTCATACAACTTGGGCAAGTGCCTTCTACTATAGCTTCAGGCCGACCAAAGCCTTGTGAGTAAATTTAGAGGATTTGAGTGGATTTATCGGAGGAAGTATTCTAGAACATTCCAGATAGGGGGATTTGGGAGGGGAAAGGAGCGGAAGGAGAGGAAGGTGAGGAAGGTTTCTCGAACATTCCAGAGAGGCGGATTGGAGATGGGGTAGGGGAGGAATGTGAGGAAGGGGAGCTAAGATTCCTGAACATTCCAGTGAGGGGTATTTGAGAGGAGGAAGGACGGAATTTTCTATCGCATCCCGACATTTTTTCCCTTTTTCTCTTCTACTATTTTCTTCTCTTCTATTTATTCTATATCCTTTCAGAATTTCTACCAGGCGTTACCCATTACAATGCACCTTGGCCTAACGGCCCTTAATGTTTGTCGATTGTTTACTCCCTACCTCCACTCTGTCGTTTTTTGTTCGTTCGAAGTCCTAACTCCACAAATTTTATATTTTTTAAAATTTCTGGATGCTGCTATTTTATGAAGTTTTCCTATCTTGTTGAAAGCTCGAAATAGGGAGTAATTAACAGTCGACAACTGAGGAGGGGTTAGATTTCTTACATATTTTGTCCCGTTCTTGTCTGTCTCTCATGTTTTTACGTATTTTCAATCGTTCGTGATGTCCTGTACTTGATGTATCTTATATCTATTCATTTATAATCGAACATCACGCAGCCTTGTCCACAGTAAGTCTACTTTGATATATATATATATATATATATATATATATATATATATATATATATATATATATATATATAGGCACACACACAGGGAGATGTTCCGTATCACAGGAAAGACATCTCGATCAGAAAAATAAAATCATAAAACAATGACGTTTATTTAGTTAGAGCAGGAAAACACCTTCAAAACGATAAAAGATGATCAACATGGCTACGTAGCAGAGGAAATTGAACAAGAAATAACAGAAAAACCAATTAACGATCTGAAGGAAAACAATAGTTGTGAGGGCAGAAACAAATTTTAATCCACGGAAGAAAAGAATATTACAGGAAAGGAAAGGAGCTTACTTCAACGTTTAAATATGACATCAATTAGGGATAAAACAAGATTACCAGCTTTGAGAGGGGTTCGAAAGCGAAAAACTGCGTTAGTCAGCAAGAAGACTGGACATGCTTTTTAACGAAAAATCAAAATTGTGAACGTTATTTGATTGTTATGAAAAAAATATTTAATAACAGCAATTAATTAAACGGTAATGAATCAAATAGAAGAAAACGAAAATACTGTTGGTTATCTGTGTAAATAATACTTTAAAAATTCATTGATCATTATCTGATATAATTAATGTATTGCAAATGTTCATTCTCACCGGTGATCTGATACCAGATGCAAACAAATAAACCGTTAATATCAACAGCAGATTATTTCAATTACCCACCACGCAAAAACTGGCAAATAATAGACCGCTATCATCATCATCATCCTCTTCATCTATTTTTCCATTGCTTGTATGAGTCAGATGGAATATCTATCGAGAGATGCCCTTTTAGTTAGCATCGCTCACTCCCAAGTACGGCAATATTTTCCTATGGCCGGACATATTTTTCACGGAAGACTAAAAGCGAACACCCACGCTTGTGTGACGATAATACTCATATAATGTCTAGAGAAGGGTACACACAAATACATACACCTACATGCATATATATATATATATATATATATATATATATATATATATATATATATATATATATATATATATATATATATGTATGTATATATATATATATATATATATATATATATATATATATATATATATATATATATATATATATACACATACATACATACATACATACATACATACATACATACATACATACATACGTACATACGTACATACGTACATACATACATACATACATACATACACATGACAGGCTTCTTTCCGTTTCCGTCTGCCAAATCCACTCGTAAGGCTTTAGTCGGTCGGGATTCAAGTAGAAGCGTTAGTCGAGTACAGAGCGGCAATGAGAAAAAAGAGATGACGAAAGAATGAACGGTTATGCTATGAACTTCGTAGGGTAATCGTTTACAAGTGTTTCTTATCACCTTTTGTTTCTCGGTCTATCCCGGTAAGAGACAGAGTGCGAATAAAGGTATGTTATGATGAATTGAAACATCGTGAAGGGTAAAGATGCTTTACGATTAAAACATCGACAAAATGTTGGATATTCAAGTGAAGGCAGATAAACGTATATGATAATACAGAATGTGTGTGTGATTGTAGTATATGTGTGTGTATATATACATATATATATGTAGAGAGAGAGAGAGAGAGAGAGACAGAGAGAGACAGAGAGAGACAGACAGACAGACAGACAGACAGACAGACAAACAGGCAGACAAGGATAAAGAGGCAGATACATGATTTTCTTTCTCCGTCTTCCCTTTGAACTTTTTCTATATTTCTGATGAAGAGCTCTCCGCTCGAAACGTGAAATCCTTTTTCTTTCTTTTCTTTCCTTTCCTGAGCGTCCAATAACACTGCACTTATTCCACGTCCTCACGTTGTTGTTTTTTTCGTGATTTTTTCTTGCTTGTTCATGTTTGGATTGACTAGATGCGTGTGTGTGTATATATATATATATATATATATATATATATATATATATATATACTTATATATTTATATGTATGTATATATGTGTGTGTGTGTGTGTGTGTGTGTGTGTGTGTGTATACATATATCATATGTATATATATATATTATAAACATATGTGTATATTTGTATATATGTACACACACATATATTATGTAATGTATACTAGTGTATGCACGTTGTGCAACCGTGTGTGTGTGTGTGTGTGTATGTGTGTGTGTGTGTGTATAATCCTTCACATACTCTTGACCAAGAAAAAAGAACGAACCAACGAATGAATGAAGGAAAGAAGAAATGACGGACATAAGGAAGAAATGACCGAAAAGGCGGAAGGGAGAAATGGGATGGGAAAACGCATCAATCTTTCTATCTATAAATCAATCGACAATAAAAGACAACCCTTATTGATTTTTTTACAAATTCTGTTTACACACAACAACAACAACAATAACCAACTACACACATTAATCCTACTACTACGACAACAACTAAAGCTGATCTCCCATCATGAAAAACGTTACCCTACGTTAGACACACAACAACAACGTTGACTGATCTCGTTTGATTCATGATATAACTGTCTGGATATATATTTGGCTGTTTGTATTATTACATCCCTGCTAATGGTATGAGGGTGGTTAGATATACTGGGTTGGTGATGTAGGTGGGTGACAGAGAGGATGATATCATTGTGTACTGGGTGACATTTTTAATCCTTTGAACTGGATGCTATAGCTTATATGAGTCAGTACGCAATGTGTGTATGTATGTATGCATATATGTATGTATGCATAGATGCATGCATGCATGTATGTATGTATGTATGTATGTATGTATGTATGTATGTGTAAATGTAGGTGTATCTATTAATTAAGGCGGCGAGCTAGCAGAAACGTTGGGCTTTGCAAGAGTTGGTTTCATGACCTTTGATTTCATGACTTTTCTCTGCGGCACGTATAGAATGAGAAATGCAGGCTCTAGTTATGAAACTGCAACGGGCTGCCGCTGACCCGGTTATACCTTTGAGTGGTGCTTTCAGTAATAAATCCGTCATGCGTAGCCCAATTCATCCGCTTGTTCCCCCGCTGGGTCTGTAGGGGTTGTTCGTGTTTAATCTGGGTCCTTGTCTTCGACCTGCGCTATGGTTGGCACTTCCAGTAGTTTACAACACCTGGCAGCATCGCTCTCAGAATCATTGGTACACGCACGTCCCTCCACCTCGACAAGGCGTGACCATAATGTATATATTTATATATATATATATATATATATATATATATATATATATATATATATATATATATAAATATATATATATATATATATATATATATATATATATATATATATATATATATATATATATATATATATATATATATATATATATATATATATATATATATATATATATATATATACACACACATATATATATATATATATGGGGATGAAAGGCAAAGTCAATATCTGTGGAATTTGAGCGCAGAACGGAGCAATCATAACAAACATTTCTTCCAACCATCTCACGATCCTGCTCAATCAGAATAATTATTTCTAATATAGGAAAAATTATTGAGTTCACATTCTGCCAATGTCGATTTAACCCAACATGCATTTTGAGTTCGATAAAATAGATACCAATTGAGCATTGGGAGTCGATATAGCTGACTTAAAACCTCACTCGAAATTTCTGCTCTTGGGTCAAAATTTTAAACCGTTAGAGTCAAAATCCTTGAATATTGAGGGTGGAGGTAATCAATGGTATCAACTCCGGTACTCCATTCATACTGTAGATCAGTAGTTCCCAACCTTTTCACTATCCCTTTTATTTAGATGAGTTTTTATTTAAATGAGTTTTTCCCAGGATATTCTTTTCTACTCTAGGCACAAGGCCCGAAATTTGGGGGGAGGGGGCCAGTCGATTAGATCGACCCCAGTACGCAACTGGTATTTAATTTATCGACCCCAAAAGGATGAAAGGCAAAGTCGACCTTGGCGGAATTTGAACTCAGAACGTAAAGACAAACGAAATACCGCTAAGCATTTCACCCGACGTGCTAACGTTTCTTTTTTTTTTTATTGCCTACAAGGGGCTAAACACAGAGGGGACAAACAAGGACAGACAAAGGGATTAAGTCGATTACATCGACCCCAGTGCGTAACTGGTACTTAATTCATCGACCCCGAAAGGATGAAAGGCAAAATCGACCTCAGCGGAATTTGAACTCGGAACATAGCGGCAGACGAAATAACGCTGAGCATTTCACCCGGCGTGCTAACGTTTCTGCCAGCTGGAGCCGCCTTAGTTTTCCTCGGATACTGAAAGGTCTGTCAGTTTGACATGTTCACAGACTCGCAGTACTACCATTGCAGACCACCAGAGGTCTGCGGACCATAGGTTGGGAGCCACCGCAGTTGGTTATCGACCCTCGATAGATGAAAAGTAAAGGTTGGAGTTGGTGCGACATGAACTCGGGAGTTCAACACATATGTTTTGTTTGCCTATTTTTTTTAAATGAAGCAAATACTGTAAGGCAAATGTTTCGACGGGTCTAACAATACTACCTATCCCCAAAAAAAAAAATGATAAATCTACGTGTTGAGGGATGTGAGAAAGGAGGAATATTTCACTAGCTGCCTGACTTGATCGGCTGGTTAGCTGGCTGGTTGGCTGGTTGATCAGCTGGGTTGGTTGGAAACTCCAAGGAATCATTTAATTTCTCAAGCGTAAAATAGCTGATAAAAATAATTTCAACCCAGATATCGGAATTATAAGGAAAACGAAACTAAAACAATAAAACAATCAACAAATAATATTTTTATCTTCCTATAAACGGATGAGTAATCACAATTTTTGTAAAGTTAGCCTTAATTTTACTTTCTCTTATTTTTGGCTTCGTGTAATTTTAGATACTGTTTTTCTCATCTGTTAATGTGTTCTGCATATATATATATATATATATATATATATATATATATATATATATATATATATATATATATATATATATATATATATATATATATATATATACACATATATATATATATATATATATATATATATATATATATATATATATATATATATATATATACACATATATATATATATATATATATATGTATATATATATATA